>NC_056741.1:1259532273-1259599773 GCF_019279795.1 Protopterus annectens | reverse complement strand
TTCAAATTTTACTTCACAAAATTAGAAGTAAAAGCAGACACAGACATCCGTTTTGCTGTTAACTACACTCACGTGTTCCTTATCTATTTATTATCATTGAATAGAAAATTAGTGATGAACTGCAGAAAATATACATCTTCATCTGAAACTACATATTACAAATAATTTAAAAAGCATAATCTAGTTGTCCATTTGCCTGAACTGGATATGTAACAACACTTAGTCATTCAGTGCTGTCACTTGTTGTTAGTATACCACAATCTTCATTTGTTGATGTCATTATGCCAGATTACTGCTTCATGTACAGGGACCTGTTGCTTATTCTGCCTCTGTCTAGGTGAACATTGCACTCCCTAAAGGAAAAGGACCTACATTTTGTACAGTTCTGCCACATTTCAGTCAAGAGTCAGATTCTGCTTTACTTGCCAGTAATACTTCTTCTGCAGCCCTGCTAGTAGCTACAACTTTATCACTATTGCAGAGACCTCTGTGCATAATTAATATTGGGACTAAAGTTTAGCCCCACCCTGCCCCCACAAAAAAAGTCATATATTCAGGGTCTGCTACCTTTGCATAAATCCCAATGCATGTGTGCACAGTCCCTTTAGCATCCCACCTCTTTGGATAAAGCATGACTTGTGTCCACTTTTCTCTCCTATAATCTGTCTGGTTGAATTCTAATCCAGACTAACACCCCCACCCTTACCCCTCCACCTAGACTCTTAACCCAGCTATACTACCGCCACTACTAACCACAGTCAGAATTAGCTATTTTAAAATACTGTCTGACAACTTTGTTACTAATATTATAAACAACAAGAAACTATATTAACTTGCAATATTTACTGTGTATACTGTTGATAATCAATATCTTGTTATTAAAGCCAACAACCTGTAATGTTGTTTACTATTGCTACAACTTTGTATCTCTATTTATCATGTACATGATGTGGAGCTTTTCTCCCCAGGCATCTGCTGAAAAAGGACCTGCATCCAGTCGGAATTTCCCGGTAAACAAATGTAAATAAATAAATAAAGTCTGCTTTACAGCTGATATTATTTAGCTTTCCTGATGTTCCTAAAACCTTAATTTATCTAAAATGGTCATTTTGACTTTAATCAACCTGCATAAAATCTATCCTTAAACTATTCATTTGGGTTGTGCCCTCTCTAGCCTATCCCCAAACCGCTTACATTACTAGTCTGTTTTCTACCATGTTTGATAAAGATTCTGTTTATTGCATATAATCTGAAGCTCTTTTTTCATTGCACAAGTTAAAACCATTGTTACTACTAGGGTTAAGCAAAGTCCTTCCTTCTAGAACAACCCTGAGCTGCATTTAGGCTTCTACATCTGTTCAAACCTGCCTTCACTTGCTGGTGTTAACCAGTCATTGACTGATCATCCATATCTGTGCACAGCGTAATCATTTCATCTTGAGCCTTTTTTTTTTACTGTCTTCCTTCAGTTCTGTCTCCCTTCCTTTCTTTGCCCCACACCCTAAAGCTATCAGTCAATTTGTGCAAACCTCTCTTTCATTCCTGTTTCTTGCATGGTGTTTTAGTACTGCCTTTTATCTGCTCCAAAGTCTACTTCAAATCTCCTTGATTATAGTCATGCTCCCTCTCACTTCACACAACACAAAACACACACACACACACACACACACACACACACACACACACACACACACACACACACACACACACACACACACACACACACACACACACACACACACATATGCAGCTTCAGTTCACTATTAAGTCATTTGTGTTTTCATACTCCCGATAAACAAGTATGTAAGGCCATATTCTCATTCAACTTGTTCCAGAATTCTGACCTCCTTAACAGTTTCAGTCCAAAATTGTGATATGTTGTGCCTACATCCATGGCAACTTTGTCTGTTTTCCTCATACAGTTATAGCTGAACTAGTACTATAATCTAAATATTAATGCAAGGAAATATGAGTGCGCTATCACCTGTAGATAAGGACTCATTTCAACAACATATAGGTATGAAGTGTGTAAGTCTGTATTCTCAGGTTAGTACATAAAAACATACAGATTCACTAGGCAGGTGTTCTCTCGTAGTGACTCAGTTGAATGTAAAAGATTTGGTTGCACTTGTTGAAAAGAGTAGTGGAAATTTTATTAAAATATCATAAAAATGAAATCTCAAAAAATCAACATCCTACTTTAACCCCCTTACATATATAAAAAACAACTAGCTATTTCATCTCCCTTCATATTCCCACTTATCACATGCCACTAATCAATAAAGAAAATAAAAAAGACATCAATCAATAACACTTGCCATCCCTTCTTATTCTATATAAAATGCTTCCAAAAGTCCTTAATCCCCTTCCTCAATACTCATTCTTCCTCATATATCCTTTACATAACATCCATAGACCCTGCATTACTACCTTATCTATCACCCCACTTTCTTCCTCTGACAGCCTCTCAAACCATCCATGCAGAAAATTCAGTTCATTAATATCCTTTACTTCTGCTATCCATCCATCCTGTTTTATTCAGCAATAAATTTCAAAACTGTCTTCTTCTTTTTCTCGGTTAGGGGTCGCCACAGTGGATCACCTGTCCGCTCATGATTGGCAGTGGAGTTTTACAGTGTCAAGTTGCCAGCCCGGCGCCCAACCTTTCACAGAAGGCACACACATGCACGCACTCAAACCTAGGGCCAATTTAAAGTGTCCAATCCACCTACAGCATGTCTTTGGGATGTGGGAGGGAACCGGAGCACCCGGAGGAAACCCACGGAACCACAGGGAGGACATGCAGACTCCACACAGAAGGCACCCCTGCCGAGGATCAAACTGGAGAACCTCTTGCTGTGAGGTGGCAACGCTAACCGCTGCACCACCATGGCCGCTCATGTAAATTTTCAAAAGCGTAAACATTCAAAAATACTTACTAAATAATTTCTTCCACCTCATACCCTTCATATATAGATATCCTTTCTTCTTCTTTTTACCTTTAACTCATCTTCCCTTTAACTAAAATTCTATGATGAGCCAATCTCAAAAAAAAAAAAAAAATCCCACACTCTACTATCTCCTTGTAACCTACTACTTCTCATTTTACTGTGCTGTAGTTTTTTCCTCAACCATTCCCAGCTGCCTGTCTTATAGAGTTTATCTAATATATTTCTACACTGTGTTTTCTTTTTTCCCATTCCCCTTTCAGCTCTCCCTTCCAGATTTTCCATTTCTGCTTATACTCATAATGCAGAGTCCCTATCTATATACGTTTCAATTTACATCCCTGTATCCCTTCCATAAATTCTTTATAATTCATTTCTACCAACTATAATTTGTTGTTACATTATCCTCGTTATATGTAGGTGTTGTAGATCATTGTGTTCGTTGTACGTAGTCAGCCACTATAGCGAGATAGTATATGCATATAAGTGACCGAGCATGTGCAAGATCAGTGCCATTTTGTTTAGTCAGTCAGAGTGAGTGCAGACATGAATGGAGATGCACATGCAAGTGTGTTTGAAATAATAAGTCAGTCAGTTAACTTATGAAGCTTAAAGTATATGTTCCAGTTACAGCTCTTGATGTGTTTATATACAATAAACAACTTGAACACATACCCAACCTCAGTGTCTCATTTGATACATGAGACATACGACAGATGTTACAAACTCAAAAACAAACCCGAATGCACAATATCTCACTGATTTACCTAATATCCAAAGATCTATTACCTTTTAAATTTGTCTTCCATATGCCTTCAGTTTTCTTTTATCACTTTATCTGCCCTCTGTAGTATGTAAGGTATTTTCATATTCATTTTCTTTCTCTTCTGAACCCTCTTCTTCATCCAGCTGTAACAGAGAATTAATTTCCTATCTCTACTTCAGATATCCCTTTCCTCATTTTATTCCTTATCTTTCTTCCACTGTATCATTTATAAATTCTGTAGTTACCTGTTCATGTTGATCATCATTAACATTTACATTAGTATTGACTTTTACATTTTCAATAACAATTTTCACATTTCCATCATAATTTTCATTTTGCACATTTTCCTTCTCCCCTCTACTCTTCTTCAGCCCATCAGTATCCAATATACTGTCCTCCATGTCAGGCTCATGTAAAGAGCAGGCCATCCAAAAATGTCCCTTCATTTACACTTTATACAAGTAGGTTTCCAGTTATTCTCAGCACATTCCTTTTGCTACAAAGTTCACAACAGCATTTGTCAAAACCTCTAATTAAATGCCCCCTTCCTCCACAAAAGCAACAGGTCTTTTGCTGATCATAGTAATATACAGTCTCTATGAAGCCTTGAGTCAACAGTGTATTTGACAAATGTACCACCTCCCCCTTTCATTTTCAAATCCAATTAAAGTGCCAACCACCCCAGTCCAAATGAAAACCCCCTCATCTTGCACTCAGTCCATTGAATAAATTCCTTCACAATGTCCAGCCATTACAGACCAAAAAACACCCTCTGTGACAGCAGTTGTCCTGAATTGAAGCATAGCTCTTTTTCAGTAGATAATCCAAATACGTGCACCCTGTAACTAGACCAGGCACCTACTCAAAATGTTTAGTAAAATGCCTCTGCATAACTAACAAAGCAACTTCATTTTCTAAATATACATCAGAAAAGACTGTTTTCCTAAATAGATTAGGTTCTTATCTGAAGAACAGATACAACCAGAGACTTGTCTACATTAATCCAAAATATTTGTAGCACACCCTCAGGTGTAGCTGACGTAGATATGTGTTCCTTCCTACCTGACTCTGGTGACACCCCTATAGACCCAACACACCAAGGTGACAAGAATGACAGATTTTATTCTAGGTGACACATCTAGTTTAAAAGGCAGTAGCACAACCACAAACAAATTATTTCACCAGTGCACCAGTTAGCAATAAGGCAGGGTAAGATATGCATGCAACGAAAACATACATTCACCCTCTTCCCCAGAACTCAACAGAAAAAGTTCTTGACATTGAAACATGCACAAAGAAGGCAATGTCAATGAGTAGTAAAACTTTATAATGCAGCAATACAAACACAGGAAAAAATGAAATGTCATTAAGCAATAAAAGAGTTATAATACAACAATACAGGTATGAGAAAATGCAATGTCATCGAGCAGCAAAATTCTTGAAGGCAGCAGTCCTAACACAAGCAAAATGCAATGTCATTGGACAATGGAGGTTTATAATACAACAATACAAATATGAGAAAATGCAATGTCATTGAGTAGTACTAACACCTTCAACCCCCTCTATCAATTCTAAACAGACCAACTTTGAAACACTCTATTATACCCTGTTCACTAGCCAGTAACTACTTACAGTCTTTTTGCCGGCATGATGGGGCCCAAGTTGGAGCTCATATGGATCCCAGTTATTTGTAATCCACAAAGCATTTAGGGAGGGGAAATCCACAATCTTATAAAAATATAAAATGACAACCAGAGCCTCTCATCACTCCGTCGAGAATATCTTAGTGACCAGGCACCTTGGTTCCTCTGATGAGAAGAGTAGAAAAATCACCTGCCAAAATTCTGGTAATCATCTATGGCTTCTCTATACTAGGCCCAAAGGAACTCCTTTTCTTGCTGAATCATATGCAGGCGTGGAACTTCTGGATTCAGACTTCTCACCTGATTCCACAAAATACCATGATCCAGGATTTCAGCAACAGACAGACACAATCTGCTACTTCACTTCCCTGTCCCAAAGCACTAGAAAAGAAAATCCAGTCATGCTGCAAGGCCCTTTTTCCCTTCAGCTACCAGTTTCAGTCTTCTCTCCTTCAGCTAATATCTCAGTCTCCTCTTTCACTTTCGAAATTGTCTTTTATATTCCTGAAAAGAGATCCACCTTGTGGTATATTGAACAACTGCAGTCTATTACTTCTACAATGAAATACAGTGGGAGCTACACTCCCCCCCACTTGAAAATCTTGGGTCCCCCCAAGTGAAAGGTAGATTAGCAGCAAAATATTTACATGCACTAATGCACCATCAACTCAACAGTATTTCTGCATTCAAAAGGTACATTCCAACAAGGGTAATCAGCCTTATGCATAACTTGGGAAGGGGTGTCACCACTGGAGCAGGAGGCATAGGGATTATAGGTGCAGACTCTCAGTTGAGATGGGGCCACAGGTTCCTGTGTACTATGTCCCAAACTGTTATATGCAAGTCTCTGTGGGGGCCGAATCAGTCTCTGCAGTTTTGGTTCGGAAGAGACAGCTAAGGAATTTTGCTCGGAAGGTTTGTCACTCACATCACATTCAATGTCCAGTTCTTCTGTAGACATATTTTCTATTTCTAAGATCTCCTCTTGTATAACTTCACTTTCATTTTCCATAACGGTATGACTGTCCTCAGCACTATTTTCTGAAGTTTGCATAGCAGGGCCTCCATCAGCATCAGGTTCTGTAAGAGCACAGAAACATTACTAAGTCTATTGTTAGGTCTGGGCTTCTCAAACTGACAAGGAATGAATTTTGGTGCATTTACATTGAGATTACAGCCCACAGTGTCTTGAACATCCTCATAAAAAAGCCCACTGAAACCCCAGTCATCATCACTGTCCTCCTCTCCTTCAGTAGGAGGAAGCATAGGCTCTTGAACATTGGAGAGGATAGTTCCTCTCCACCTTAGCCTTCTGGATCGCCTTGAGTTTAGGCTTCCGCTGAGCTATTCTGGGTTCTGGATTCATGAGTCTCACTGATTTTGCCAAAGGCATTAATTTGTTGCGGAGCCAGGTTTTAATGGGTCCTTCTTTCCCATAAGGGCAAACTTGGTAGACAGGGATATTGGGTAGCTGAGAACAAATTATGTAACTCTCAGACACCCAGTGGACAGCTAGTTTATGCTTTCCTTGTAGTCTCAAATTTCTCAAAAGAACTCTGTCCCCTGGCTGCAAATCATGCATCTTTACCTTTTTGACATAGTGAGCCTTGTTTTGCTGATGTCTTTGTCCTTTTGATTTTTCAGCAAGCTCGTAAGCCTGTCTGAGGTTCTTCATGAGTTTTTCCATATAACTGCCATGAGATCACACTGGTGTATCATCAGCTGTGACTCCAAAGGTGACATCAACAGGAAGATGAGCTTCTCTTCCAAACATTAGAAAGTAAGGCGTGAATCCTGTAGCATAATTTTTAGTACTGTTGTAAGCATGCACCACTGTGGCTACATATCTACTCCACTGACTCTTTTTCTCAGCAGATAGTGTCCCCAACATGTCTAGTAAAGTTCTGTTGAAACGCTCAGGCTGAGGATCCCCTTGAGGATGATAAGGAGTGGTGCGGCTTTTTTGGACTCCCAACAGAGTGAGTAGTTCATGGACAAGCTTGCTCTCAAAATTATGTCCTTGATCAGAGTATATCCTTTTTAGCAGGCCATAGTGTACAAAGAACTCCTCAACTAGTAGTTTTGACACTTTAATAGCTTTCTGATCGTTAGTGGGAAATGCTTGAGCGTATCTGGTATAGTGGTCTGTCACCAACAGCACATTACTGATCCTGCCTTCATCTGGTTCAATGCACAGAAAACCTATACAGACCAGTTCCATGAGTCCACTACTTTCCATCTGACCCAGTGAGGCAGCTCTGGTTAGCAGAGTCTTTCTCTGAATGCACCCAAGACATGTACAACAATAATCCTCAACATCTTGCTTCATGCATGGCCAGTAGAAACTGTCTCTCACCAGACTCATAGTTCTGTCATAACCAAGATGACCATGTTCATCATGCAATGATCGGAGTACTACTTCTCTATACTTCTGAGGAAGCAACAATTTTCATTTTTCACTGCCGAGTGCACTTGGAGATCTCCTATACACTAGTCCATTCTGTATCTGGAGTCTGTCCCATTCTTTGGCCAAAAGTCTTGCCAGGGGATGAATATCCGTGCGAAGCATATTAACTTGTTTCTTCTCTAAAGCAGCTACCACCAGCTGACCTAAGGGGTCTTCTCTTTGATCTCGACTGAGGTCACTGTTACTCAAAGCTGGTAGCAATAAAGCCAGTAAAGTGACCAGATTACAGTACGCTTGGGGTATGCTTGCTGCAGACAGACCCAACTTCTGGGCCCAACATTCAGTGTGTTGATAGCAGGTTGCAGTCTGACACATAGCTCTCACCCCTGGAGCTGGAATTTCCACCCATTCATCGTCAGGGTGTAAATCTCCCTGAGGTCTTCTAGAAAGATGATCAGCATCTCCATTTTCGTGGAGATATTTCAAACTGAAATTATAGTTGCATCGAGCTGTCATCCATCTGTCACCAGTAGCATCTAGCTTTGCAGTGGTCCAGATGTATGTCAGAGGATTGTTGTCAGTCTGCACTTCAAATTCACCCCCATAGAGATAGTCATGCAGCTTGTCCAATACCGCCCACTTAAAAAGGAATTCCAACTTGTGTGCAGGGCAGTTAATTTCTGTGGGGGATAAACTCCAACTGATAAAAGCCACAGGTCTCAGCTTCTTGTCACACTCCTGGAAAAGGACTCCTCCAAAGCCATCCCTGCTAGCATCCACATGTAAAGTGTATGGCTTTGTTGAGTCAGCATATGCTAGCACAGGGGTATGTGTGAGGCAATACTTAAGCTGTTCAAATGACTATTCGCACTTAGGAGCCCAACGTCTTTCAATGAGTTCTTTAGAACTTCTCAGTCCCTTAGGTTTTTTTTACAAGGATATCTTCATCCATTTCATCTGCTTTCTCATCATTTTGGAGAAAATGGTTGAGAGATCTTGCTATCTTGGAAAATCCTTCCACAAACCTTCTATAGTAGCTGCAGAACCCCAGGAAAGATCACAGCTCTGTGATAGTTTTGGGTCTGGGCCAAGATGTGGCTGCTTCAACTTTGCTGGGATCTGTGGATATTCCATTTGCAGACACTACATGTCCCACATAGGTCACTGAAGGTTGGAAGAACTTGCATTTGTCCAATGACAACTTCAGGCCTTCCTTCTCAACCATATCCAGTACCTCCATCAGTCTTTCTTCGTGCTCCTCTAGGGTTCTTCCAAAAACAATAATGTTGTCCAGGTAGACTAAGACTTTCAGGAGATGCATGTCCCCAACTGTTCTTTCCATGATTCCCTGAAAAGTTGCCGGTGCATTTGATAAACCTTGAGGTAGGCGGTCAAACTCAAAAAATCCCAAAGGGGAGATGAAGGCAGTCTTCTCTTTATCTTCTGGAAAAGGACTCCTTTAATTCAAGAGTCAAGAAGTCCATATGCCTCTCCCATTGTCGTTGTCAGGAAAAAGAATGGGTCAATTCGCATGTGTGTTGACTATCGTACTCTGAATCAGCGAACCATTCCAGACCAGTACACAACTCCCCAGATTGAAGATGCTCTAAATTGTCTGGTGGGCAGTAAGTGGTTCAGTGTGCTAGACTTAAGGAGTGGATACTATCAAATACCTATGCACCCAGAAGATAATGGTACCATAATGGGTTCAGGTGCCTAGGCAGCGAGACATTTCCCCTGTGGTACACTTGATTGGGGACAAAAGGCTGAAATGACATTCAGCTGCAGAGAAATATGGCTGTTTGCAAATTCCCTGTGGGCAAAGAGAAGAATATGTTGCCATACCTACAACTTCAATAACCAAATGCACAGGGGGAAAACAATGTCCACGGTCCCCAAGGGAACATGAGACAGCAGGCAATATGGCAGGCATAAGCAGCAGGCTGGCCAGAGGGCATGTCAGTGGCAGTAAAAATGCAGTGCACAATGGGCAGTACCTTTATAATCTGTGTGTGTGGACCACTACCCTCTTCACAGTGTCTATGGAACATTACCTAAAATGCATACTGGAGCATAAATGTGACTACAGAACCAGGCAGGATTTCCTGCATGCCGTAGCACACTTCTACATGACTTAGTTACACAAGTATGTAATGTACACTAAGCACAACAATCATTACTTCTTTTGCCTCCATGCATTTGGTTATTAAAGCTGTGGGCATGGCAGTATGTGCTTCTCTTTGCCCACAGGGAATTTACAAACAGCCATATTTCTCTGCAGCTGAATGTCACTTCAACCATGTGTCCCCAGCCAAAATGTACCACCGGGAAATATCTTGCTGCCTAGGCACCTGAACCCCATAACGGGTTCAGGCGTCTAGGCAGCGAGACATTTCCCCTGTGGTACGCTTGACTGGGGACAAAAAGGTGAAATGACATTCAGCTGCAGAGAAATATGGCTGTTTGCAAATTCCCTGTGGGCAAAGAGAAAAATGTGTTGCCATACCTACATCTTCAATAACCAAATGCACAGGGGGAAAACAATGTCCACGGTCCCCAAGGGAACATGAGACAGCAGGCAATATGGCAGGCATAAGCAGCAGGCTGGCCGGAGGGAATGTCAGTGGCAGTAAAAATGCAGTGCACAATGGGCAGTACCTTTTATAATCAGGGTGTGTGGCCCACTACCCTCTTCACAGTGTCCAGGGAACATTACCTAAAATGCATACTGGAGCATAAATGTGACTACAGAATCAGGCAGGATTTCCTGCATGCTGTAGCACACTTCTACATGACTTAGTTACACAAGTATGTAATGTACACTAAGCACAACAATCATTACTTCTTCTGCCTCCATGCATTTGGTTATTAAAGCTGCGGGCATGGCAGTATGTGCTTCTCTTTGCCCACAGGGAATTTACAAACAGCCATATTTCCCTGCAGCTGAATGTCACTTCAGCCATGTGTCCCCAGCCAAAATGTACCACAGGGAAATGTCTCACTGCCTAGGCACCTGAACCCCATAACATAATATGACATAACATAAATAATATGAGGTGCAGCGGTTAGCATTGCCACCTCACAGCAAGGGATTCTCTGGTTCAATCCTCGGCTGGCGTACCTTCTTTTTGGAGTCTGCATGTCCTCCCTGTGGTCACGTGGGTTTCCTCCGGGTGCTCTGTTTTTTTCCCACATCCCAAAGACAAGCTGTAGGTGGACTGGACACTAAATTGGCCATAGGCATGAGTGCGTGCGTGTGTGTGCCTTCTGTGGAAGGTTGGGTGCTGGACTGGCAATTCAACACTGTAAAACTCCACTGCCAGTCATAAGCAGACTGGTGATCTGCTGTGGCGACCCCTAACCGGGAAAAGCCGAAAGAAGAAGATAAATAATATAACACACCATAACATGCATACTTAAATGAAGTGTTTAGAAAATAAATAAATAAAATGAATGGTTGTGGTTGGTCAAAAAGGTGGTGGAGGAGATGCAATGAATTCTATATGCATTTAACATATCACAGTTAGACACATTGTCTAATAATGATCACAAATTCTTGATTAGAGTGGATGTGAAGATAGGTAAAGGCTGCCAGCCTAGCCAGATAGAATTTTGTAGATAATTCTGTCATTTGTAAATATTAATGTAAGCCACAAGCTTGTTCTCTTAAATGGGAAAAGTCCACATTGGATATTGAACTGTAAAAATGTAACAAGAGTGCACTCTGCTGTAAGAAAATGAAGTCAAGCATTTTATGACTGTCTTTGATGTCAAAATTCAAAGCCGATATGTCTAGAGGGAGGCAACCTGCCTATTGTTTTAAGACCAGAGTTAATGGCTAGAATTTGCATGTATAAATGTCCTTTATTGCTCTGGTTTCTGACCAGGTGTAAAGAATGTAAATGTAGTTTCTGTTAGCCTGGGAACACCAGAGAAGTGTGAAGAATGATGTCATCTGAAGCAGCTCTGTGCTATCAATTTAAAGAGAGAGAATCAAAGAGCTCAGAGCATTTTGTCTTGAGAATATCCAACAGCACCAGCAAGGCCTGTTTCTATATGTAAGTTATTTCGAACTGTGTTTTCTCTTAGATATAGCTAGGAAATAGGAAGATTAGACTAGTTTGTTTTTCTGTGATGTCAGAACTTTTGCTACTGTACTATTTTAAGTATTTCTCTGTGATCTCTGAATTCTTGACTAGCACTGTGTAGTAAGAAGCATTGTCTTGTGTTTTTATTAATTATTATTAAATATTCTTAAACCTTTCAACTGTGGCTGTTTTATGTAGAGTTAATTTAAGCTCTAGAGTACATTGCATGTATATGGTGATACTGTACCAAGTCACTCTAATAAGCCTTGACTGTTCAATCACACTTACCATTTGGATAATAATATTGCACAGTAATAATTGGACACCCTTTCAGAAAGGCCTTAGAGTAGCTAATATTAGTAAGTGGTGGCATCTGGTACTACCTTTTAGACTGGGCAGAAAAGGGGCATAGCTGGACAACCTGTGCCAGCCTTCCCCAGGAGTGTCTGTGTGATTGTATATAACACATCTCCAAGTGTGTGTGTTTGTGTGTGTGTGTGTGTGTGTGTGTGTGTGTGTGTGTGTGTGTGTGTGTGTGTGTGTGTGTGTGTGTGTGTGTGTGTCAGCTACTTGGGCAGGGACACGAAGCACTGGTTGGACAGAGAGGGTGCTGGAGGTTTTAGCTTGCCCACTAGCTAAGATCTGAACCATACAGCTGTGCCAGTGGGGAGTCTTATTGGGGACCTGGAGAGAAAGGGAGAAGCCAGCCCCCGACTGACTGTGATATCTGTATGCTCTTAAGGGGAATTGTACTTTACTGTGTGTATTTGTTATCCTTTCTCTATATTGATGCCCCTCAGGTGAGGATTAAGGCTCCTTGATTGCTGGGCCAGGGCACGGGCATCACAGTGGACATGGACGTTTGCCAGTCCTGTCTACACAATTTTTGTGGGGCTTTATGACAGTTGTTTGATGCATGAGTAATTAATTTTGAAATGTAAAATCAGTAAGTGTGAATCTTACAGTGAAACAGTGACAATTAAACCTCACTGCTTAACTTTTAATGTGGTTTTATAATGGAGCAGAGTCTCCATACCTCTGTGATTTTAATATAATAACTCCAAACAACAAGTAATCTCCGTGGTATCCCCGAAGTCTCAAAACAACCCACTAAAGTGTAGTGGGTCTAAAAACAAAACAGTGTAAGAAACTTCTCTGTGTGTAAGATTTTCAGTCCATATATTTCTAGTTAATCACTGTATATTAGTCAGATCAGACAATAGTAGTAGAAGTAGCAAACCTAAACTCATCAAGTCAAAAAGTAATAATAGAAAATATATAATTCTACAGCATTACTAAGTATTCGAAAGTAATCCAAGCAAGGCAGGCAGTCAGTTTCCAGTCAAAAATCCTTTATTAAGTACACAGACAAGCGATCCAAGTAAAACAAAAATAGAGTAATAATTTCCTCACAAGCTTTCTAAATATATATATACTTTTTATCAGGCATGGGAGTTGTTTATTGTGCTGTAAAACAAAGTGTTATTGGTACACATGTTAAATTCACATCCCTTCCCCCATCAGTGTGACATTCGAGCTGGTCCTGCCCTACCTAGTAGCTGTCATAATAATATATAGCCCTAATGTACTTTAATGGTACATCTTATTTAACCAAATTATTAAGTAGATTATTAAGTCTGTGATTTTATACAAGGCAATATACTACATGGCTGGAAATATATCAACCTTAGTTCATTTTGCGATCAAAAATTGTATATAAATATATACATATACATTTTGCATGTAAAAATCAGTTTCTATTTTCATAACCTATTGTTAACAAAGATCGCTTTCGTCCTTCTAGACTCCTTCAGGTCTGTGTACAAGAACCCTAAAAACCTATATAATTGTATAATTAGTTAGTATTGTTATTACCATCATTTTGAATAAAGTGGAAAAAAGAGAACCAGAAAAAAAAAAAAATAAAAAAATATATATATGTATGATGATGGAAACAAAATATACACTTAAATTTCAAATGATTTAAAATGGTATTTAAAACCAATTTGTAGAAAAAAATAAAATAAAATACAATTAGTCACGTAAACAAAAAATCACAGACTTAATAATCTACTTAATAATTTGGTTAAATAAGATGTACCATTAAAGTACATTAGGGCTATATATTATTATGACAGCTACTAGGTAGGGCAGGACCAGCTGGAATGTCACACTGATGGGGGAAGGGATGTGAATTTAACATGTGTACCAGTAACACTTTGTTTTACAGCACAATAAACCACTCCCATGCCTGATAAAAAGTATATATATATATATTTAGAAAGCTTGTGAGGAAATTATTACTCTATTTTTGTTTTACTTGGATTGCTTGTCTGTGTACTTAATAAAGGATTTTCGACTGGAAACAGACTGCCTGCCTTGCTTGGATTACTTTCGAATACTTAGTAATGCTGTAGAATTATATATTTTCTATTATTACTTTTTGACTTGACGAGTTTAGGTTCACTACTTCTACTACTATTGTCTGATCTGATTAATATACAGTGATTAACTAGAAATATATGGACTGAAAATCTTCCACACAGAGAAGTATCTTACACTGTTTTTTAATATAATAACTCCAAGACTGTTGCATCTCAAAGAAAAGCATATTCTCTCCTGATACCATGGCACAGAGGGATGGAGGCCTAACTGTAACCTAAGAGACCTGGGTTCAGTTTGCAGCCCAAACACTTGAGAAGCCTGATGAGGAGGTGAAGGAGTGAAGGGGTACAGCCCACTTGCCTTTCCTGGTTAGAACCCACTCAAAGGTACAGGGTGGTGTAGTCTCCCTGACAGAGACTGCAGAAAGCCCTATTCATGCTGCAGGGGGAGAGGCAGGGCTACTTGTAATAAATATGATTTACCTACAGTTGATCAAGTTATGCTTTTTCAAAAATCCAATTGCAAAAAGCGTAAAACAAAAAAAGATAAAAACAAAAATGCCAGCAATCTTTTTTGCAAGCATCTCCCCATGCGCTAAATTATATATACAAACTCCACAGTCACACTACAGTAGTGAAAAAGGAAAAATCCCCCAAAATTGCACCACCAGCTCACACAGTACACACATTGCAGTTAAATAAACCATGGCATTCATATTACATAAAAAGACCAGCAATCAAACAAGTGGCAGTGAAGTGTAGGTTAGCCAAGAAATGCTTCCTGTGAAAATGAGGGAATGTCTTTTGCAGACAGCCCAGTGCCTAACCTGCCGTGCGTATAGGTAGGTATAAGAAGAAAACTGAAAAACTGCTCAACACATCACTCATGGCTATCTGGATGATAACCCCTCTTAGTTGTCTCTTTCCTGGTGATGAGAATGAATGGGATGACTGTCTAAAAGAAAGAGTGAGATGGTTATTAGGCAATGGAGGCACAAAACTGCAATAAGTAAATAAATGATATATAAAGAAAATGAATTCTCTTAGATACTGCAGTCATGCTCTTTGTTCACAAATCATCCAAACTGCACATTTGCGATCCCACAGTAAAGCATTGATCACAAATGACTCCCATTTAAGTCCGATACCTGTGTTGTGGACCCAGAGAAGGCATACATCCATATATCTGGAAATGTCATGTGGGAGATACTATAAAAGGATAGACTTCCAGGGCTGCTGCTACTTGCCACTCATTCTTTGTATTTATGGAAAGAAAGTTGTATCTACATTGTTGGCAATAAGTCAGATTCATTCAAGGTGGATATAGGATTCTACCATGGCTTTTTTCGGTCTCCTCTCCTGTTTGTGTTTTCATGAACAGGATATTAAAGCAAAGCTGAAGTTTGGAAAGTATCCAGTCTGGAGACATAAGAGTTACATCCTTCTTGTTTGCAGGCAGTGCTGTCCTCTAGTCCTCAAGTGACTGTCATCTTGAATACACATCTTAGTAGTTCATTTATGAGAGTGAAGTAGATGAGATAAAAATTAGTATCTTAGAATTAGAATTGCAAAATCATTTTGAAAGTTAATCAGTAAGTTTTAATTGTCACTGATTCTTTCCTAGACAACAACAGATCACTCTCCACAGATGAGGGATAGAATTTACATCAAGTGGCAGTGTTTAATTATCTAGGGGTCTTGTTCATGATGGTAGAGGAGAGTTGGAGATGGACCAGTGGATGGGAACAGCAGTGGCAGTGATGAAGGCATTTAGTGGATGAAGGAGGTGAAGCAGGAGCTGAGATCTAGTATCTAAGTTTTCAAACTGGTCTTCCTCTCTGTCCTTACCTACTATCAAGATATTTTGTTAGTGACTGAAAGGCTGAGGTTTCAGATGCAAACAGCAGATGCAAGGTTCCCTTGCAGGATTGCTTGACTCACCACCCATGAAAGAGGGAAATGTTTGGCAATCTGAAAGGATCAAGGAGTAGAAATACCGCCCCTCTGGATTGAAAGGAATCGGTAGGGGTGGTTTGGGCACCTACCGATGATGTCCCTCAGTCATCTGCCATGGGAAGTGACCCATACACATGCCAGTGAGTGGAGCCCCAGGACATGCTGGAAGTCATATCTCTCAAGTGACTGGGAACTTCTAGAGATCTCCCAGGATAAACTACAGACTTTTATTTATTTGGTTCCAGCTTATCATTGACTTCAGGTCCCCAAGTTCTCTCCATGGGTCTTTCTCCCAGAACCATTGCCTTGGGAGCACAACATTGTATCCCTTTCACTGGTTGGATTCCATCTCTGTAGACATAAAGTACCTCTCAGTCCTCACAGGCTGCATGATCCACCTGTATCCAGGAAATGAACAAGTGAACTGAGATCATCATAGTGCAGTCAAGCTGGTATTTTTCTGTAGCTGTAAGCCATATGTCATACCTCCATGTTCCAACTTCAGCATCAGGGCAATGATAAGTAATTTTACCTCATGCTCTTCCCCTGGCCCTACACTGCAACCATATCTACTCCATCCTCCTGCCCTCTCCAGCCCTGTATCATCTCTCTCTGAGATCCAGCCTTCAATAGAGCTCCACTAGAGAGACATAGGCATATCCCTTCTCCCAGGAGAGAGATGCCCATCCTCCCTGCCAGCAATGTCCTGCTCAGTTTAGCCAATAATCAAACTTTGGTTGCCTGTGTTGTAATCAAGGCTTTTTCCTCCCATACCACCAGGCTGGCTAGGATAAGCTTGAGACTGTTGCTGGGGAGAGATAGGTCTGGTCTGCCTTGCTCAGTTTGCTGCTACTACAGTCTCCACGTGGAAAAGTGGTTTTGTAACACAGATGACAATTTCTGACAACCTTGAACCCGTAATCCCTGGACAGCCTCCAAACCATAAAAAAAATGTTATGTCTCTTCCTATGCCTCTGCTGCAGCAGATGGCTTTGCTCTGAAATGTCCAATTAAATATAGCAACCAATTAGACTATACTAAATCCACCTAAGGGGAAACCCTGCCTCCTTCTCCCTCTCTCTCTCTCTGTCTCACACACATACACACACACACACACACACACACACACACACACACACACACACACACACACACTTATTTACTTTCTTCCATAGCTATGTACTTATTTAGGTTTGCTGACCAGAGTGGTGGACTAATTACAAATTTGACCTATTTGAACCCTAACTTACAGTAAACACAAAAATGAGTAAGTTAAAGTGAGCCTGATACAACAATCTAATACAGGCTTAAACAGAGATAAACTAAGAACAGAATTAAGCAACTAGCAATATTGTTGGAGCAATACAAAAAATTCTACAAGAATGTAAGATGCACAAAGGAGTTTTGATAGTATAGGTTAGGGTGGATGCAGCAGTAAGTAATAACAAGATAGATATCAACAAATCAGGGTAAAAGTAGAGGTGAGAGGAGGGAGCAGAGACTATAAAAAGGTCAAGAAGGTAAGAAAGTGGTGCATATATGATATTTATAAAAAAGGTGGAGTTTTTATCCAGTAGTTAGTGCAAAGAATCAAGGCTGTGGACTGTCAATGAGCTGCTTCCTGCAGCAAAGGGGTACTGCATTTGATTCCTTTCACTTCCATTTGCCCACTGTGAACAAGACACTTAATAAAGCAATGCTCCTGGATTTGAAAAGAGACAACTTCCCAGTTAACAAATGTATTAAAAAAAAAAGAAAAAAAAAGAAATTCATAGTTGAGAGGGGTGAAGGAAGAATATCTAGACTGGCTGAACAAGTGCAACGGCAGCTAAGCTATAGAGATATAGTGACGGGAGATGACTGACAGTTGGAGTTATGGTAATTTATATTGAATTTTTGTTTATTTTCTATGTGTAAGTTCACAGTTAGGGCAGCATCAAGTATAATACCTAGATACTTGATGGCATAAGCAGGTTTTACCATGGTGTTGCTAACAGTTTTGGGTTGAGATATAGCAGTATTTTAGTTGGACAGCAGTATAAAGGAATACACACTCAAACATGCACACACACACACACACACACACACACACACACACACACACACACGCACACACGCACACACGCACACACATACTCACACACACACACACACACACACACACACACACACACACACACACACACACACACACACACACGTGACCCTAGACTCCCTCAGGGTATATTCTCTGTATGTATGGAAAAGAGTACATTTAGACAGCAGTTGCAGGACCTACTAGGTAAAGCAAGACAATAGGAATTGGTATTGATAATGGGTGACCTGAATGCACCTATCAAGACAGACAAAATAGGATATGAGGACTGCCTTGGTCCACATGTTTGGGGCAACTGGAATAAAGAGGGAGAGGCAATTCTAGATTTCTGTCTGGCAAATGGCTTGATGGTGGCTAATACATGGTTTCATAAGAGAAACAGTCACAAGATCACATATAAGAGTGGCCATCATGCAACAATGTAACTCAGGTAGACTTCCTCCTAGTAAAGAAAGGGCAGCAGGGTAGAATCAGTGATTGCAGTCATCCTCGGCGAATAAGTCAGCCTGCATAAGCCACTGGTTGCCACAATCAACTGCAAGCAGTGGTCAGAGAAGACTCTAAGGTCAACAGGCACTAGACTGAATACCTGAAAGTTGACTGGAGAGAAAGCACAAGATTTCAAGGAATTACTGTGGGCTATGGCACTTCAGGAAGAAGAATGGCAGCATCTCAGAACAGCATGTGTGAAGACTACAGAACAGGTATGTGGCTCAGCCAGGTGTGGTAATAAGGTACATAAGGAAGGATAGTGGTGGAATGCAGAAGTCCAAGAAGTCATCAAATGTAAAAAGAAGTGTAGGAAAAAGTGGGAGATATAAAAGAAGGATCAGAAAAAGAAGGAATACTGGCTGGCTAACAAAGAGGCTAAGAGAGGAATTGCTATAGCAAAGAACAAGGCATCAGAGGCATTCTACCAGCTTCTGGAAAGTGACTTGGTAGAGGGCACAAAGAAACTCTTAGCAGCTTGTAAGGCAAATAAAGAAAGATAAAGAAGATAGTAACACATCCTTTGTAAGGGATGCTGGTAACAACCTGTTTACCAGCCCACAAGAAATCAAAGCAAGATGAAAGGAGTACTTCCAGCAGCTTCTGAATGAAGAAAACCCCACAGAAACTGTACTGCCCCAGACACAACCTAAGATAAAAGAAGAGGAGGAGCCCACCCTAGGAGAAGTGAGAACAGAACTAAGGAAAATGATTTCAGGGAAAGCAAATTAATGCAGGCTATGTAGAAGAACCCAGTGACTCAAGTACAAACAATATCCAATCTCACAGAGGGGTTTTCAGTGGAAATGGGTGTGTGTGTCAGGGTTCATCTCAGAGCCCACTGCTGTTCATTCTGGTGATGGACTACATCAGTAAACAGGTTGGAGGGAACAGATCAACAAAGTTACTGTAGGCAGTTGATGTGGCATTACAGGCAGACTCCGGTCAATAATTTCAATATAGAATAGGTGAATGGAATTCTAAAGTAAAGGCACATGGGATGAAAAGAAAAGACAGTTGTAATGGCAGCAAAGAGGAAATCAGAAGAAGATGAAAAGTGAGATATAAGGGAAAAGGTTAACAGCTTCAGATATCTGGGAGAACTGGTGGAGGAGAAGGGAAATCTGAATAATGAGGTCAAAGCTACAATCAGAGGGGCCACAGTCAACTGGCACAGAGTGTCAGGGATAGTGTATGACAGAAGAATGCCAAAATAAGCTGAAAACTAATGTGTAGAAAAAAGTGGTGCAACCGGTACTATTGCATGGTGCAGAAACCTGAGCAGTAAAGGCAGGGCAGTCGAGGAAGATAGAGGTAATGGAGATGAAGTCCCTGAGATGGGTGGTAAGATGCACACTGTGAGACAGATGAAGAAATAAAGATAACAGATCAGAAGCCATAGTAGCTCCAATTGCAGGGAAGGTCAAAGAGAATAGATTATGGTGATTTGGGCACATGTACAGAAAAGCAGAAGACAGTCTGGTGAAGTTGATTTGGAACAGACAGGAAGAAGGCAAGAGGAAATGAGGACATCCAACAAAGAGATGGATGGACAGTGTCAGAGAAGACCTGTGACAGTCAGGCATGACTGTTGAAGAAAGGAGGAGAGTGGCATTGAAGTGAGAGATGGCGACAGTTGACATGACTGTCCAACCCCATGTAGAAAAATGGGAAAATGGGATTGATAATGGTGATGATGATCTAACAATGAAAGTATCTTACCACAGTATAATATATTAGAACTCTGATCAGGGTTGGTATAATGGTTAAGGTGTTTACCTCATAGAAGTTAATATATAAAAATACATTAAAAATTGTATTCCGACAGTGAGAAGAGGAGAAAAGAAAAAGAAAATATGAGAAACAAAATGAAAATTGTGAGAAATTATTGGAGGTAGAAAGTAGTAACTATGAGAAAGAAAACAGAAAACTATATAACTATAACAAGGAAAACGTTAAATATTATTTCAGTTCTTTTAAAAGGAAAAAACAAAAAGTATCTCCTTTTTAGGTAAGTAAGTAAAATATAATTAAATTCATGCTTTCCCTTAAATCTCACTCCTCTTCCAAAACATTATTCTACATGCATTGACCCACAATTTCCATTGTTTTCTATTTAATTTGAGCTTACCCTTTTCTAAAGCTCACACTTCCAGTTCTTTTATCTCTGTTACAATATTCAGTACTTCAGTTACAGTTGGCTTAGACTTGGATTTCCATTTTCTAGTAATTGCTTTTTTGGCAACCACCAGAATTAAACTTAACAAAGCCTTACTGTGTATAGGCCATTCAGATCTTGTATCCTGTCTTAAAAAAATCATTTCCTTAGTTATACCCATTTGCTCACCCAATATTTCTTGCAGAGTGTGCCGTAGGGAATTTTTGAAGTCTGTCAACTCATTACACTCTCAAAGCATATGTTCCCAGTTACCTCTTTTTCCCAATCACACCTCCAACATTAGCCATCTGCCTGAGAAAAAATTCTTTGCAGTCTGCTTGGAGTACAAAAATACCTATGCAAGCACTTCCAAACAAAAATCCTAAATCTTCTAGTACACGTCTTCCCATTGTTTCCTTGTGAATTGCTTTTCCAATCTATCTTCCCAATCTTTTCAAGCCTCCTCTTATTGATTCCTATAGTTATTGTGCAATATTTTATATGCCCTAATAATTATCCATTTCTTAACAGCAGCTTCTCTTCTAAAGTTAGCTAAAAATTCTACCAGAGCATGTGTTTCACTTAGGAGTCCCCTATTCCTTTCTCTTTGCCTGTATTCTGATATCAATCACTGATAGAGAGGACAGTCTCTAGCCTGCAGTCCAAATGTCTTCTTGACCTCTTTTCATTCTGTTACCTTTCCCTCTGTCATTGTTTGCTCCCAATACCTTGGTTCCTTTGCTAGTTTTCTCCAAAAAAAGTCCACCCCCCTTGCCTATTCTCTGTACCCTAATTGCAGTCATCCCTATTAGTAACATCTTTTCTGAATTCTTGTATTGGCTTAGTTCTTAGAATATTTTCTGCTACTTTATGTGTATAATATTCTGTGTGGCGGTTGTAACTCTCCATCAGGATCTGCATCTAAAATCCTACTTTCTCCTTACTTCTTGAATTTCCCCGTTTCATCATCATCATCATTCCTTTCCACTTTGAATTATAGCTTTCTGTTTGTGTTACGTGTATGAGCCTTAACTGTGTAACTGTAAAATATCCCTGCAAATCAATTAATCCTAAACCACCTTGATCTGTTGGAAGGATCAACTTATCCCACTTGATTTTTGCCCTCTTCCCCTCCCAGATAAATTCCTTAAACTCTCTATTAATTATTGTCGACAACTTCTCCTCTGGTTGATAAAACTGTATATAAAACTAAAACTAATAAAACTAAAGGAACAAACATTTTCACTTTTCACTGTTTGTATCTTGCTATCCATATCCATAAACACGAGCTTTCGGTTTCTCAGTTTTTGTATTTGTGATACCCATGCACAGGCCAAGTAACCAAGGAGCCTCAATCCTCACCACTAGCACTTGTGATGGGCATCCACATTGGGAGGATAACAAGTAGACACACAGTAAAGTACAACTTCTATTAAGAGCACACAGAGATCACAGTCAGTCTGGGGCTGGTTTCTCCCTTTCTCTCCAGATCCCCAGTAAGACTCCCCACTGGCACAGCTATGGGGTACAGATCTCAGCCAAGTGGTCAAGCCAAAACCTCCAGCACCCTCTCTGTCCAACCAGTGCTTTGTGTCCCTGCCCAAGTAGTTGACACACCCACACTCTTTGAGATATGAATTATATACAAACACACAGACACTCCTGGGGAAGGCTGGCAGAGGTTCTCCGGCTATGCTCCCTTTCTGCCCAGTCTGTAAGGTAGTACTGACTGCTACCAACCACTACTATCAGCTACGATGAAGGCTCTTACCAAAGGGAGTCCAATTTTACTGTGCAATATTATCATCATCCAATTAGTAAGTGTGACGAATAGCAAGGCTATTTCAGGGGCTTTGTACAGTATCAACAAATACATGCAAATACGCTACAGCTTAAATTATCTCTACATAAAAACACAAGACAATACTTATTACTTCAAAAAATTACATTACATATTTCAGAAACCACAGGAAATACTTTAAAACAATATTGTAGGATACTCTGACATAAATATAGAAAACAGCTAGACTAATCTGGCTATATTCATATCTATCTCTAAGAGAAATCACTGTTCTAAATACTACTTACATACAGAGCAAGCAAGTGCTGGTGAGTGGATGTTTTTACTAGATCCAGGACAAGATACAAAATGCTGTTCTCTCTTTTCTGGGATAGCCCTTAAACTGATAATACACAGTACTGCTGAGTCACTTCAGATTACATCATTCCTGCCACCTCTGATGAAGTTTCCCAGGCTCACAGAACTCAGAATTTAACATATCTTTGTAATCTTGCACCTGCCAGGAAGCCGCAGCAATAAAGGACACTTTATATGTAAAATCTAGTAATTATCACTGTCTTATAGCAATAGAAATAATTTCCTAACCCAGACATCCTGTCTCTGAGCTTGAGATCAAACACAGTTGTAAAATTCTTTACTAAACAATTTTCTTTCAGCAGGGTGCACTGTGGTTACATTTTTGAAGCTCAGTAAAACATATTGTTTAATCTTAACATATAGTTTTCTTTACATTTGTAAACCAAGCCTGTGGATTATATTAATATTTACAATGACATAGAATTATCTACAAAATTCTATCTGGCTGGGCTGGCAGATCCTCAATTTTTCAAACACTCCCCACCCAAGAATTCAAGCTAGTTTTCCAAGTATCCCTTGACAAACTTTGCTTGAGAGGGTTGAGTTTGTGTGGATATACCTGACCCCATTCCTTATCTTGAGAGCCCATCTGCATTGGCATTGCTAATCCCATTGCGGTGCTGCAGTAACATATCTTATGCTTGCATCCCTAGGCTCCACTTTAGTTACTTGGCATTTTGCTGGCTGACTCAATGTAACCATGTTAAGGGATTGTGATCTGTAACTACAGTGAATTTTCTTCCATACAGATAAGGCTGAAGTTTCTGCAGTGCCCACACTATGGCTAGACATTTCTTTTGTACAGCTGCATAGCATTCCTCCCTGGGATGGAGTCTATGACCGAGATAAACCACTGAGTGCTCTTCTCCCTGTGAAGAAATTTGGCAAAGCATCCACCTGTACAACAAATTATTTGCTGTAATCTGGACTGGCTAACACAGGGGGTCCTCCCAAAGCTTCTTTAAGCTTCTGGAATGCCTGCTCAGATGCTGCGGTCCACACTACTTTATCTGGCCTGTTTTTCTTTCTCAGGTCTGTGAGGGGAGCAGCTATGGTACTATAACTGGGGACGAACTTTCTGTAGTACCCTGCTGTTCCTAAGAATGCCGTCACCTGCTTTGTGGTAACAGGTGCAGGTCATGCCTGAATGGCTTCCATTTTGGCAGGTTCTGGCCTGAGCTTACCAATCCCCACTCTATGTCCCAGGTAGGAGACCTCTGCCATACCTACCTGACATTTGCTGGGCTTAATGGTCAACCCTGTAGTCTGCCCAGCACCTCCCTGAAATGCTGAAGATGCTCTTGCCAGAAATGGCTGTAGATGGTACTATCATCTAGGTAAGCAAGGGCAAAACCTCCTGCTCCTGCTAAGATATGATCTACCAGCCTCTGGAAAGTAACTGGGGCATTTTTTCATCCTAAAGGGTATCTTTGTGAACTAATATAAGCCAAAAGGAGTCACAAAGGCTGACTTCTCTCTAGCACTGGGAGTCAAGGACACCTGCCAGTAAACCTTGGTAAGATCAATGGTGGTAAGATACTTAGCCTCACCCAGCTGCTCTAGGGCTTCATGTATGGGATAAGCATCTGACTTTGTGTGACTATTTAACTTCCTGTAGTCCACACAGAACCTGGTGCTGCCATCCTTCTTTGGTACCAGCACCAATGGGGCGGCCCATGGACTGTTGGATACCTGAATTACCCCTAATTCCAACATTTCCTGTATCTCCTCCCACAGCGTCTGTTTAACTCTTTCAGGTACTCTGTAAAGTGGCTGCCTAATAGGCCTTTGGGGTCCTGTATCTACCTGTGCTGCAACAGGTGGGTGCACCCTAATTTCCCAGTGAACATGTTCCCAAAACCCCGTAACACTGCTTGGATTTCTCGAACTTGGATAGGAGACAGCTGCTGGGAAATTGCTACTCCTTCCACCGAGGTATCAGCCCGAGCCTCACTGAGGAGATCAGTCACCAGATCTCCTGCAGACTCCTCTTGCAATACCCTGCAAATACTCAGCACAAAGTCCTCCCTATCAAGGTAAGGTTTTATCATGTTAACATGGTACAATTTGTGCCCCTGCCTCCTGCCTAGCAGTTCTGCCATGTAGTTAACATCACTGACCTTCCTTACCACCTTGTAGGGTCCCTCCCAGGGTGCCTGCAGCTTGTTGTGTCTGACAGGAATGAGAACCGTTACCTGCTCACCCTACAGCATACTTTCTGGCTCGAGCATTCCTGTCATACCAGACCTTTTTCCACTGTTGGGCTTCTGCCAGGTTATCCTGGGCCAAGCCCATGAGTTCCCTGAGCCTTGTTCTGAGGTTTAGGACATATGCCACAACAGACTCCTTGTGAGATTCACACTCACCCTCCCACTCATCACAAATTAAATCTAGAGGCCCCCTCACTCTATGCCCATACAACAACTCAAAGGGTGAAAAACCTGTGGATTCCTGGGGAATCTCTCTGTAAGCAAACAACAGATGGGGAAAATATTTGTCCCCCTCCCTATTAAGCTGGTCTGCAAATGCCCGTAGCATGGACTTGAGTGTAGAGTTTAACTTCTCAACAAGACCATTAGTCTGAGGATGGTAGGGGGTGGTCTTTAGGTGCTTCACCCCACAGTACTTCCACAGACAAGCCAGCAGGACTGACATGAAATTGGCACATCTGTCAGTCAGTATTTAGTTTGGGAAACCTACCCTGCTGAAAATCTCTAAAAAAAGCATTTGCCACCTTTTCCGCCTCAATGGAGGACAAAGCACTCCCTCAGGGTATCTTGTAGCATAATCCACTACCACTAGGATATACTTTTTCCCTGTGGAACTTTGGGTACTCAGAGGCCCCACAATATCCATAGCTACCCGCTGAAATGGCTCCTCAATCACAGTCAAAGGCAACAAAGGATCTTTCACATTGTTTCCTGTATTGCCTACCTTTTGGCACTGCTCACAGGCCTTGCAGTACCCTGTTACATCTCTGGAAATCCCAGGCCAATAGAAGTTCTGCATAATACATCTCTTTGTACATTTTCTGCCCATATGACCTTCAAAGGGAATATCATGGGCTATGGCCAGAATTCCCGGATGGTAGGCTGTAGGCACTACCTGCTGGTATATCCTCTCACCTTCTAGCTCTCCCTCAGGGTTCCACTCTCTATACAGTAACCTTTAGTCCCAGTATACAGATTCCCCCTTCCCTTGAGAATCAGGTGCCTCACTAGCTACCTGCCTCAGGCCTTGTAATGTAGGGTCTGTGAGCTGAGCCTGTCTCAACTCTCTCTTTGTAACCCTTCCCAGCTCCCCTTCCACAGGAAGTCTGGTATCCTCTGACAGCGGAGCCTCACTGTCAGCTGGGGTACTACTACTACTCACCTCTGCCTTTGGTGTCACTCTGTTCAGGGGACCATCACTACCAACAAGCAGTTGTGGCTCACCTTCAGTCTCACTGCTACATTGTAGCTCCCTCCCTGAAGTAGCCACCTCACCAGTCCTGGCTGCAAGTGTGTGGTCTGTCTGGGTCTCCCCTAGACTACAGACCCATATGCTTGTCTCCAAGCATGACTGCATGTAACTGCATGAGCACATGGTACTGCATTATCAAAATCACTCCCTATCAGGACACCTGCAGGGATATCCTCAAACACACCTACTTGCTGGCTTCCTTTTCAAACCTCACAGTCAAGGTGAACCCTAGCCAAAGGTATTTGGAATGGTGTCTCTCCTAAGCTCTGACTGGAGTAGACTGCCCAAGCAAGTAGTGCTGCTCTATAACCATTGCAGGCTTCACAATGGTTAGGTCAGAAGCTGTCTTTCTTAGCAATGGTCTCTTTCCCAGTCACTAAGATAGGATATAACTTCTTGTAGTAGTTTGGTACCCTTGTTGTCTCAAGACAACCTACTGTTGGCATTTTGTCTTTCCCACTTACTGGCACACTCACCTTTTGTTCCGCTTTTGCCTCTGTGGACATCTATATGCCACATGTCCCCACTGGTTGCATTCAAAAACCCTAGGTCTTGGACATGTACCTGGACTAGTGGCTTCCCCTGCTACTGGTAGATTCTATTGGGGCAGTCTGGACTGCCCACCATGGCTTCCTTTAGACCCATGAGCAGCACTGGGTGTCCCTTTCCTATGCAGTGATGCCCATGCTTGCTAGGTATAGGTCTCCCTTCTTCCCCAACTCATCTGAAGTAGCACATTGCCTATCAGTTAACCAGATCCTCATGTCTTCAGGCAAAGTCCTAAGGGCTTGTTCCCTCACCAAAATGTCTGCCAGCCCTTCAAAAGTAGTGACCTGACATCCACTCACCCACCTATGAAAATAAGTGCTCAGTTCAGCAACATATTCACACACATTTTCATCTGCCTTGCGTCTATGCTCACAAACTCTTTTCTTATAAGCTTCAGGTGTTAGCTTAAAAAAATTCTGGCAAACAATTCTTTACCACATTATAGTTTAAAAAATCACGATCAGACAGTTTGGAAAGGACATTTACAGCTTTACCATGGAGTAACGGGGTCAGGAACCATACCCAGAGCCTTTGGTCAACATCATACTGTTTACACACCCTCTCAAACATATGAATGAAACTATTAAAATGATCCCTTTCTGTAAACTCCGGAAGAAATTTCCTGACCTTTTGTGCTTCTGGTGTCCGGTTATTCCCTTCCCCATTACCTCCATGACTCTGGTGAAGAGTCAGCATCTCCTTTTCATGTTGCTTCTGCCTCTCCTTCTCCACAGCTTCCATTTCCAAATGCTTGGCCTCCAACTCAAGTCTCTTTAGCTCCAGATGGATTTTTAGGTCCTCTGTGGAATGGTTGAGCTGTCAGTTCTCTGAGTGTTGTACATCTTCACGGCCAGTCGGATCATCCTTCTGGTTGCTATTTTCTGATGCAGCTGTAGCCAAAGCTGCAGTCATGTCTGCTTTAATCAAGTTTCCATGCACCTGTCCATTAGCCTGGCACATCTCAGCCAACTGGCTCCTTGTCAGCTTGCCATACTCCTCTGCTGACATGCTTGCCTGCTCTCCCTGACTAACTAAGCTAACAAAAGAAATAAAACAATTGTGATCTGAACTCTGAATGTTTACTGTGTGACTGATTTAGAGTACAAAAACACCTTCAGTAATCACTGTACACAAGCTACAGGAATTCTCTATCCACACCACTATAAGCCAATTAATATGTGATATGGCTAACTCACCACTATCAAACAATATTTGATGTGGCTATACCTCCACTGCCAAACAATTAATATGTGATGCCCGTGCACTGGTCCAGTAATCAAGGAGCCGCAATCCTCACCACTAGCACCACTCAGGAGCATCCACATTCGGAGGACAACAAGTACACATACAGTAAAGTACAATTTCCCCTAAGAGCACACAGAGATCACAGTCAGTCTGGGGCTGGTTTCTCCCTTTCTCTCCAGACCCCCAATAAGACTCCCCACTGGCACAGCTATAGGGTACAGATCTCAGCTGAGTGGTCAAGCCAAAGCCTCCAGCACCCTCTCTGTCCAACCAGTGCTTCATGTCCCTGCCCAAGTAGCTGACACCCACACACTTTGAGATATGAATTATATACAAACACACAGACACTCCTGGGGAAGGCTGGCTCAGATTTTCCGACTATGCCCCCTTTCTGCCCAGTCTATAAGGTAATACCAACTGTCACCAACCACTACTATCAACTACTATAAAGGCCCTTACCAAAGAGTGTCCAATTTTACTGTACAATATTATTATCATCCAATTAGTAAGTGCGATGAACAGCAAGGCTATTGGAGTGGCTTTGTACAGTATCACCAAATACATGCAAGAACTCTGGAGCTTAAATTATCTTTACACAAAACAGTCACAGTTGAAAGGTTTAAAATATTTAATAACAAATAATGAAAATACAAGACAATATTTATTACTTCAACACAATGGTATTACAGAGTTCAGAAATCACACCAAATACTTTAAAATGTTATTGTAGGATAGTCTGACATAAATATATAAAACAGCTAGACTAATCTGGCTATTGTCCTATCTATCTCTAAGAGAAGTCACTGTTCTAAATACTACTTACATACAGAGCAAGCAAGTGCTGGTGAGTGGATGTTCTTACTAGATTCAAGACAAGATACAAAATGCTGTTCTCTCTTTCTGAGATAGCCCTTAAATTGATAATATACAGTACTGCTGAGTCATTTCAGATTACATAATTCTTGACATCTCTGCTGAAGTTTCCCAGGCTCACAGAACTCAACATTTAACATATCTTTGTAATCTTGCACCTGCCAGGAAGCCACAGCAGTAAAGGACACTTTACATGTAAACTCTAGTAATTGTCTTAAAACAATAGAAAAATTTTCCTAGCCCAAACACCCTGTCTCCGAGCTTGAGATCAAACTCAGTTGTAAAATCCTTTACTTAACAGCTTTTTTCCAACAGGGTGCACTGTGGTTATATTTTTGAAGCTCAGTACAACATATAGTTTGATCCTAATATATAGTTCTCTTCACATTTGTAAACCAAGCCTGTGGATTATATTAATATTTACAATGACATATAATTATCTACAAAATTCTATCTGGCTGGGCTGGGAGCCCCTCAGTTTTTCACAGTATTATCTTTTGTTTAGCATTTTCCAGCATATCCTAAGCTACCATAACAGAATCCTTTTTAATCCGTACTCCTGAATACTTAATTTATAGTGTCTCCATAATTATGGATATTGCTGGACCAGTTTATGTGATAGTACATAGTCTATAGCTATAGTCTTTGTTTTATCTTCATTAATTTTATACCCCAAAAAGACTTGAAACTGTCACAAGATATTCCACAGCACTGAGATGTCCTGTTCTGTTTTTTTTATCAAGTACAAAATAATATTGTCTGCAAATCGAGCCAACTTTTATTGATTACCATGACAATTCTATCCTCGAATTTCTGAGTCCTTTATTTTTTTCTGCCAATGGCTCTAAATATAAAGCAAATAATAAGTGGAAAGAAGACACCCCTGTTTGGCTCCTCTGTTCAGACACAGCTTGTCAGAAAGGAACCCTCCCACTTTAATTTTTGTCTCTGATGCCTCATTTATCCTCCTAAAGCTTCCATTGCCCTACTCTGTTTAAAGCTTTTTTTGCATCAAGACCCACCAACAGCAGTGGTATTTTCTTACACTCTGCTTCCCACTGGATCATCATTGTTCTATTAATGTTATCAAATGTTTGCTTCCCCACCACAAATGTTTGCTTCCCCGCCACAAAACCATATTGATCCAAATCTATCTATTTTGGCAACACCTGTGCCATTCTTTTAACTGTTATAAATATAAACACTTTATAATCATGGTTTAATTGAAATGGGTTCTATATTAAGCTGGGTCCGATGAGTCTTTACTGTCTTTAGGTATTACAGCCACCACAGCTTTCTTTCAGGATTTTGATGCTTCCACTCTTTTTAAAATACTGTTAAATAAAACCTTCCAAATCTTTATCACTTTCTTCCCTCCTAGCTTACAAACTTCCACAGGAATAACATCTATTCCTGGGGACTTTCCTGCAGATTGATTGTACATCTGTTTTAATTCCTCTCATCCTATCTTAACTGCTAACCGTTGACCCTCATCTACCTCTATCTTTGAGATATTTAAGTTTTCCACACATATTTCCATGTATGTTCTTTCTTGATTTCCATATTTCTCTGTTTATATGAATTTTTCATAAAATTTCTGAAATATCTCTTAATACCTCTAAAGGACCTCTGGTTATTTTTCTTGTTATAGAGTCCCTAAGATTGGCAACAACCCTTTCTACTTTTCTATTGCCTAAGCCATTGTGCTAAAAGTTTTTGTGCTCTGAAGTTATTATAAAAAAAAAAAAACAAAAAAAAAAAAGAAAACTGTTGCGTACAGCAATCTTTTTAAACTCATGCATATTATCCAGATACTTGCCTTTTTATCTTTAGCACTCTACAGTTGTACCTCTTCTTGTTATGTGAGATTCTCCTTATTCTGCAATACTTTAACCCCTGTCAACCCCTCTAAATAATTCCTATTAATTCTTAACCATATCTTTTTTTTATTTCTATCCTATTTTTAAACTCCACTTTCATTTTATTCTACTCACTAGCTAAAATTTCTGAAGAAATTTCTATCTTCTCTAATAACGCTTGAATAATTTCCACTGCCCATTCTTTAAGTTTCTCTCTTTTTAACAGGTAGGTGGAGAAGTGCCAGTTTCTTATTCGTACTTCATTACTCTGCATTTTTATGTTAGTTGTTATTGGCACAAGATCTGAAATAGCTATTGGATGTGTGTCAAAGTTTTCCATTAAATGCACATGTTCCTGTGAAAATATAATTTATGTCTATTCTAGTCCAGTTATTGCACCTTGAGGAATTATATGTAAATTCTGTCTGAGATCTTACCACTGAATTCACATCTTCCATACCAAATCTTTTCATAGATTTCTTCAGAAATCTACCGTTTTGTTTTTTGTTATATTTTCCATTCTAGATGCCCCAGTTGCATCCTCACTGTTGCAAACCAAATTCCATTCCTTGCCTATAAGTAATATTCTCTGCTGAAAGCTGATAATTTCTCTGAAAATTTTCTTCCATAATACCAGTTTTAGGTACGGGGCCATTAAACGCTGAAGGAATCCAAACGACAAAACAGCCCCAGGAGAGCCAGAATTATTCCAGCGTTGCTACCTGAGGCCTGTCTGCAAGCTCCACGAGGGTTTTTCAAGTCTCCATGGCTGTTTTAGCATTCCATAATCCAGAATGCAACTAAAATGTCGGCCAATGATGTCACGGGGTCGGAGAGCATAGGAAAAGAAGCAATGCATTACTGGGAATGCTAAAATCACGAAATACATCGTAATTATGAAGAAATGGATCTTGTAATCACTTTAATGATACATTTAGTTGTTTAAAACTGAACGAACACTAAAGGACACTGGTCAGAGTAATGTTAGTAGCAATATAATAAGTTTAAAAATGCATTGTGTTCTTTTTGTTATATATAGTTAATGCAGGTTATATGTGTATCTCTTGTCTCTCCTAATGTTTGCCAAATATCTAGCCCTAGTTAAATTGTTATACTGGAGAATAAGCTCTGATTTAAATTCATTGAATTTCCATGTTACAGTTCTGTAATTGTCCTGAAACTTATAGAGATGCAGTATATGGTTGTGTTTTTTTTTTTTAAGTATCAGGTGGCACAAAAGCAAATGCTTTGCAACCTCAGCTGATTACTTGGGGTGTATTAAAAATTGCCTTACTTTATATTAGGTACAAGTTTTGATTTTTAATACTAACAGTTATCTAATTTTTATTGATTGTGCAATTACCCTTGGAAATGCCAGTTATGGTAACATTTGTCTGTATTGTCTTTGATAAGGTATATTATTCTTGCTATATAGTGAGTTAGTCTCAATTAATATGTACAATTATAATATTATATATTAGTTCAACCTTATCTGCCTATTTACATAACTATAATTCCAAGTTATATATCTGTTAGAACACTATATATATTAAGTCTCTTTGTGATTCTGCTTCTTTTTCTCATTAATTAACTATCTTAAGCTCTTTTTTGCCTTTAACTGTCTATTCCCTACTCATATGTTGCTATTGATTAGTATTTGGAGTGGCATGAGGGTGTAGCTGTGAATGTTGGTTGGCACTTGGACTGTTGTCGGTAGTATTTATGTCTCCCTGCTTCTTTCATGTAACATCCTTTTTATACAAAAATGTTTAATAACAGTTTATTTGTATCTATTGCATTTTCATACAAAATTAGTTCAGGGAGACTGGTGGTTAGGCACGGGATTTAAGGTAAGATGCATGGATGCCAGAATACCAGTTCTGTTTATAGGTTATTTTCTGTTGTTTGTAAAAAGACTTACTATTGTTTGGACTGTCCCTAGTAAAACTCTTATCTCTACTTACCTAAACAATTATTCATTTCTTGACCCAATAGTTAGATGATTAGGGTGAACTCCTGGAATGTAAATGGTCTTCAGGGAATTTAAAAAAAAAGCTGGTTATGCACCTGATCTATCAGGATATATCTAACATTTTCTTTTTACAAGAGACCCATATGACAAATGATCAATTGGATAATATCAAAAAAAGAAATTGGATTAGACTAATTATATCGGCAGGGATTAGCCTAGCATCAAAAGGCACCACTATTTTAATTAAAAAATCCTTTCCTGGGGAAGTACTAAATGCAAATTTCACCCAAATGGCAGATGGTGTTTATTTTCCTGCTCATACCCACAGGTTAAATTCCCGATTCTATTCTTAAACCTGTATAGCCCATGTTCAAACCAACATGTGTTAATCTCTGAAATACATCATTTACTACTTCAATACCATGGTCATCTATACATTATTGGCAGTGACTGGAATGCATTCATCGACCCCTCATACGATAGTTCGAACAAAAAACAGAAAACTGCATCTATTCAAGATTTGATGAATAGTTTCAACTTAGTTGACCCTTTCTTAATATTTGATATTGACAGGGATGCTAATAAGTTCACTTTTTACTTGGCCTCACACAAAGTTTGGTCTAGAATTGACTACTTTTTGATCTCGGATGCTTTCTCTAATAAAATTGACAACTTTACCCTTGAGGCTAGATCTATATCTGATCACTCAAATATAATACTTTGTATTAATCCTAATCAACACTGGAACTATGACAGCAAGAACCCCACTTGTTCACTAAATAGTAACATCCTTAAAAAAGATGATGTTTTGCAGGAGGCCAATGAATATTTAAAACATTTGGAAGCCGGATCTTTATTTTCCACCATCCCTTTAGATATACAATGGGCAGCGGCTAAAGCAGTCATTAGAGGAATACTTATTCAAAAAGCATCTTATTATAAAAAGAAAGAAAGGTTATACATAAACAACCATACCAAAGAGTTTAAGACAACTGATGCCCAATTGCAAAAATGTTTTTCCCCTGATCTGGAAAATAAATTACACAAAATACAAAAAAAAATCTATTCCTTTCAGCAGCAAAATAACTCTTTGGTAGAATTGAAGCTTTTGCACAGATACTCGGAATGGGCTCAAATTCCATCCAGGACTCTAGCTAGATTAGTAAATATCAAAGAAGGACCAAACTATATAAAGGAAATTAATTATAAAGAGAAAAATCTGTATAGAAATAGAGACATTGTAAACTCATTTGTAGATATCTTCGCTGAAATTTAAAATCCTAAAACCCAAATTCAAAAAGAACAATACACAGAATTTCTTAATGAGCTTTCTGTCCCAAAATTATCTCCCACACAAAATACCCTTTAAATAGCCCTATAACACTGAATGAAATAATGTTAGCTATTAAAAAACTCAAACTTAATAAGGTGCCAGGCCCTGATGGCTTTACAGGTGAATTTTACAATACTTTTTGTAGTAAACTCACAAAAATCCTCATAAATATGTACAATTATATCATAGCTGAAGGGATTACAGACAAGTATGTGAACAATTCCAAAACTATTTTCATCCCAAAACCGAATTCGAACAAATCTGACCCTCTTAATTAGAGGCCTATTGCCCTTATTAATGTAGACATAAAAATGTTATCTACCATTTTTGCTAATAGAATTCAGAAAGTTATGGCTTCAATCATTTCTCCTGAACAATTAGGATTTATGAAGCAAAGACAACTTTGTGACAATACTCTTACCCTACATACATTAATGCTGTTTCTTAAAAATGATAATCACCCATGATATGCACTAACGCTAGATGCTACCAAGGCTTTTGATAATGTTGATCTAAACTTTTTATATCTAACCATGGAATACTTTAACTTTCCTGATATGATCATTAACACTATTAAGATGCTTTATAACAACGCCTCTACTTCCCTTTGTATTAATAAACCATTATCAAATCCTATCAAAATCACAAATGGAACCAGAAAGGGATATCCACTCTCACCTTATCTTTTTAACTTATATCTTGAACCTCTTCTTATCTGGATCAAACAAAAGACTTATCACCATATCCCAAAAATTTATAACATTGAAACAAAATACTTGGCTTTTGCTGATGACCTCATCTATTTTGAGCTTCCTAACACGACCTCCAGAAAATCCGAAACTCTATCAATCTCTTCTCTAAGGTCGCTAACTATAAACTAAATCCTACCAAGTCATCCTGTTTTCCTTTAAATCCTAAGAACCATTTAGAATACTATTTTCCCCCTTTAGACATCCCTCTTAAATATTCACTAAAATATTTAGGTATAAACATCATGCACTCCCATCAAGAGCTAATGAAAACCAACCTTTATAGAGTCTGGGATCAAATAAACAATGATCTAACTAGATGGAAAAAACATTAATTTTTCTCTGTTATCAAAATATGCTATAATTAAGATGAATATCCTACCTAGGATCCTTTTCCATCTTAACTCTGTTTTTCTAAATTTTCCTAAAAACTTATTCCGAAAAATAGAAACCACAATCTCAAAGTTCTTATGGTTCTCCAAATCAACCAGAATATCATATAGGAAGCTAATTGCCCCAAAGACCAAAGGTGGTTTAAATCTTCCAGACTTCACCCTTTATCATCATATAATTACTGCTAGCCACTTAATACAAATAGCCAGTTATGACCCATATGACGAATCTTGGTCCCCAACATGGGTCAAGATCTGGTATAATTATATATTTTCATTTAAAATTAATCCCCAATCTATCCCCTTTTTCTCATTGGTTGGTGACTACAACATTAAGCTCTTGCCTCCACTAAAAAACAAAATTTGTATTTTTCATGCTCTGATGAGATCCCTTAATTTGCACAATACAATCCCCATTCACCAACCCATATATCTAAATCCAAATTTAAAAAATTAGTAATAAAATGATTGACCTATTAAACTTTCCTATTATCAAGAAGGTTACAGTTTGGCACTTTTATAGTACTAAAAATGCAACAGAGGTAAAAACTTTATTTGGTGCCCCTAATAAATATGATCCTATTTTAAGGCAACTCAGCTCACTTATAAAGCAAAAATTCTCTAGTTACAGAGTGGTGGAGCAAGACATTCAACTATCACAATCAATCATTAATTCGCTTTCCCTAAAAAAAACAAAATTATTTCACATACTTATAAACTTGTGTCGACCATCATACATAACCATTCAATTCTGTTTTCCAAGTACTGGGATACCATACAAGTTGAAATTTCTAGAGAGTCTAAATATGAAGCAATCAGCAATACCCTAAATCTAACCCCCTTCAAAAATCTAATTTACACTCAGCTTATGATAAACAATAATTCTTACTATACTCCAGCTGTTTTACTAAAATTCAGATACAATAAAAACTTAACCTGTCCTTTCTGTTCCCTCCCTCGTGTAGACATATTACACATGTTTTGGAGTTGTAAGAACATCTACAAACTCTGTTGCTCCCTCAGAATTAAGTTATAAAAAATGGGGTATGAGAAAACCACATTCTTTTGGCAAATCATGATCCTTAATATAACTTCCAACTCACTCAAAGGTATTCGTCGCCATGCCCTTGTTACGGTATGTGTTCTCCTTAAATATTTTATTACCAAAAATTGGATCAACCCTTCAGCAATTACTTGGGAAAATGTTATGACAATGGCAATAAAGTATATTTCTGCACACAAACTGTGCATGAACAACAAAAAAAAAGGGATTATTTTCAGAAATATTGGAAAAATCTCTTTGATCTAATCCAAACTAAGTAAAATACAGCAAAATCTTTTTTAAGTTACATTCCAGGTAGTATTTCTTTTATTCTATATCCGGTCCAAAACTATCTGATACTGTAACCAATACAATCTGTCTTTAAACTTTATAAAATGTCTTATGTTATTTTACTCTGTGAGATCTTCTGGCATCCATGATGTAAATATATTGTAAATATGTTGTAAATAGGTTTATATTGTGTAAATAGTTATTATAGGCAGTGTATCCTCACAATAGCTCTCAGTCTCTACTTCATTATAATAGTTTATTCTCTGTTTAAACTCATCCTCCTTCAGGGAGGCTTGATCCTTAATAGTATTGTTTTTCGGGTACCCTATCGGTTATTTTATCTGATCAGATGTAAGGTACTTATTACAATAACTGCTGTTTTACAAATTGCATAACTCTTGTATTAACTGTTTGTATAACCCTTGACTGTACTATTTTTTCTTTTGTTGTGCCTTACAAGTTCTACATGTCATATCTGTAAAAGTTTTAAAAAAATCTAATAAAAATATATTTGAAATAAAAAAATACCAGTTTTAGGTAGAATGTAAGTACATGCCAGTGTAATCTACCTCCCTTGCCAGTAGCCTCTTCCTACTAGAAATCTACAACTGTCATATTTTTTCTTCTTCTAGTACTATTGTATCTCATCTGGCAAGTAGTATAAGTACCCCCCTTTTCCTTTGTCCCTCATACTCTGCTGAATATCCATCCTGAAATCCTTTCTTTATCAAATTCACAAGCTCACTTATTTCCAAATGTGTCTATTACACTCTGCATTTCTTAATGTAATTCAGTACTCTTCCCTTTTTGTCTATACCCATAAGGCTGTTCATGTTCCAAAATAATATGTTTAGTATAGCCATTATGATAATAAATTATTATTCCCATCTATTATATATGACAGCTTTTTAAATGTATATTTCCAGCTTTTGTGTTACATGCACCCACTAGTGTTTGGCAGGTTGATCTTTTATACATTTGTTTCCTGTCATCTCCATTTGATCCTATATCACATTTTACAAGACTTTTTGTTTTAATGAAAACTCTGAAACAAAAAAAAGCAAACATACCCCAGAACACTTCCCTAATATAAACTCTTCAAATAATGAAGTTTAACACTCCTGATATGAACAGTTGTTGTAAATCAACAGCTGCACACACAGGCTTTACCTAACCTGAAATTAATGTTATCCATACTAACACACGTGTTACAGCCTGTGCTCCTACTTACATTACTTACTGTCTATTCTTGTCTTACCTTTATTCCAATCCCCAATCTAAAAAACAGCTTGTATGTTTCAGAAAACATTAACTTTTGCCTTCCCCTGTAGTCAGCTTGTCTCCATGAAAACATAAGAACAAAATGTACAGCTGCTCTCAACTGCAGACTTCTCAACTCACACTGAATACTTATTTTCTAAAGGAAAAATGTCATTACATTCAGTGCTCTCTTGTTTACTGGCCTACACACACAAAAAAAACTTAATAGATTAAGCTGAAGGCCTTATTCCAGACATTTGTCTATGCAAAAGTAAGAGAAAAAACATCAGTTCTATATATATTATAATCCATACACTTTTACACCTCATTCCTCTACCTCAACAACCCAGGATTATAGCATATTAACTTAAACATGATTTTGTTCAGCCTTTATTCTCTTTTTATGCTGTGATGCTTGCATTTCTTAAAACTAAAAAAGAAGAAAAAAGGCATTTGTGTACTTTAGTATCTTTGTTACATACAATAACTGAAAATGCTTTACTGTATACCATGCAATTTATGTTATTAAATGTTTTATACAAATACTGTTAAGAACAAAAATTGTTTTACTTACAATTACTTTTTCTTTTCCTTTTAGTGTCCTTCCAAACACTAATGACATGAAGTGGAGGTATAAACATTTCAGTCCCCCACAAGTTTAACAAAGTCAACAAAAATCACATTTTTCCACTTTTTCTTGTAAGGCCATATGTGATTGATCCTTCATAATCTCACAGTTATTCACTAATTCCAGTGTTGATGGTCTTCTTCCTGTTTATCTCCATCTCCCAGCCCCAGACTCTGTTTCAAGTCCAAGGTACTACTGATTCCTCTAGTCATCTCAAGTCATTTTATCTGTCCCTCAAACATTTTCCTTAAAGGTTTCACTGGCAAAGTCACTCTATGAGTTTTATTATCAGAAGAATGAGAAGCAGAGTCCCCTTTTGTTTGATGTCTCATTTTTTGCTGGACAAACTTTTGTATTCCCTCCTTAGTCTGTTCTGCATAAAAAAATTACTTTGATCCTCTAGGAAAAAAAGTATTCCAAAGTCAGATAGATACATCAGCTTGAATATTACACCTCCATCACGACTTTCCCTGATTGCTAGGACAGATTTGCTTCTTTTCGGCTTGGTGTACAGTGAATAATTATTTTCCACAAACATTCTACTGTCTCTTATTTTTAATACTTTGCCCTTCTGCCACAGTTTTGTCAGGATCAACTCCTTCTGCTGGTATGATTACATATTTACTAATCCATGTCTTGGCTGCTTTCTCATTGCCAAGTTTGGAGCATGCACATGATGTGTTCTCTCAATTAACAAATCCAGCTGTGGAATACCAGTCCAGTTGCTTATGTGTGCTTTCATAAACTTAATATGGTTTGTTCCTTCCAGTTTCTCAGGTACAGCAGAAAATCTCAGGTTTTAATTGGGTGCTCCGTCCTCTAACTCTACCATTTTATGAAACAGCTCTCCTTCAGCAGTCTCATACTCAGACAGCTTTTTCTTCATTTCAGCCTCTGATTTTTGCAGTTTTAGCAATTCACCTGAGTAGCTGTTTAACACTTCTTCCCTTTTTCAGCCTTTTATTATTTGAGTTGAAAAACTTTTTCAGTGTTTCATTTATTTTAATCATCTCTGAGCACACTTGATTTTTTTTCCTTCTAGATCACTAGAAGCCATGTGTTGCTTTTTGCTGAAAAGTTGCAGGATTCTTCCACGTTAGTGTTTTCTCTTCACATTTTCTAGTTGATTTTCCTTCAGGGTCTCTGGGTTTCTTCTTTGCTGGCAGCCAGGCAGTATACTTGCTAGTCAGTAACTAAATTTACTAAAATTTGCAAAATTACTGGCCACTATCTCTCAATTTCTTTTTTAAACCTGGAGAGCTAATTTTTCACTGTTGATTAGTGTGTAGCCATCTTGAAAGTCTCTTAAAGCCATATGTTTTAACAGTGAATTACTGCAGTACAAAATATACAATTTGCTGTCTGCAAAGAATTCATGAAATGAAAATAAATTTACTATTTGTATTGCAGTGTTTTACTATATTTTATATTTCAGTCAGAATTATTTAATACAGTATAACAATTTTGTTAATGTATCTAGTAGTTTGACACTTGTTAAATTACCATGCTTTATGTTGTTTAAAAATGTAAATATTTCTTATAGGTTATTCAGGTTACTGCTTTGTTGCTATTTCATGTGATTTGCCATATTCATGTTTTCATCTTCTTTGTTAGTTCTTCAATAGACAGCTTTTTGGGGGAAATTTTACCTCCCATGGCACCTGTTTCACTAACTCTTCATGCCATGACATCACAAAACAGGAAATACTTGGTGTAAGCAGCCAGTAGAATTATGTGGGGAGATGATCAGAATGTCCCAGTATAGTACCATCCTGACAACTGCAGAGTGTGTTTTTTTGTTTGTTTGCCTTAACCACTGTTCCATCCAATTTCCAACATGTTGTGTATTATATATGCACACACCTCTGGACTAGCATTCCTAGTCTTATCTTGTTACTGTTTTTTTAACATCTTTATTGAATTATCACTTATGACATAGGCAAATTTACATTTATACAAAAGTAATCAAATTGTATTAACAATTTAATATTAACAAACATTATACTTCACATATTGCTATATATTATATAACCTACGCAACTTTACATAAATTATTCAGTTCCTGCCCCTTTTTTAAAAACAAGAAACATCTTTATTAAACCATCACTTACGACATAAGCAGTCATACATTAATATAAATGAAAACAAATCACTCCAACACAATCATAGTTGCAAGCATTTTACATCACAAACCATACTGGTACACTCCCAGTTGCAAACATTATACATCACTTATAATCTACCAAATCATTTTCAGTCCAACATTACATAGCTCATTTAAGCCTTGCCTTCTTTTAAACTTCATTCCTCCCCTGCATGTATTGCTCCCACTTTCCCATTTTTTCCTACGTAGTTTGCTCCTAACCTTTTCTAAAAATCTCAGTTACAGTTGTTTTATCTCTGTTACTAGATTCACAACTTCTAATATAGCTGGTTTCAATTTTGATTTCTGTTTTCTAGTAATTGCTTTTTTTGGTGGCCACCATAGACACTGCAAAGCCTCACCACATCTAGGCAATGCCAATTCTGTATCATAGCTCAGAAAATCATCTCCCTCATCACACCAATCTGCCCACCCAGCATTTCCAACAGTGCACCTTGTAAGGAATCCTTAAAATCCGCCAAGCCACAACACTCCTAGAAAATATGTTCCCAAGTACCTCTTTTTCTCCATCACACCTCCAACATTTGCTGTCTGCCTGAGGAAAAATTCTCTGGTGTCTACTTCGGGTATACAAATATCTATGAAAACATTTCCAAGCAAAAACACTAAATCTTCTAGATTTTGTTGCATATTTGGGGAGACAAATATACACCCTCCATTGCTTCTTAGTGAACTGCTTATCCAGTCTCTCTTATCAATCCCTTCTAACCTCCTCGGATTGATTCTTATAGTTATCATGCAATATTTTATATGCTGTACTAATTATTCCTTTTTTAATGGCAGCTTCTGCTCTAGACTTTACTAAAAACTCTACTAGTGCTGGTCTTTCATTTAGGACCCCCCCCCCATTTCTTTCTCTTTACCTATACTATGGGATCAATCCTTGATAGGGAAGGCAATCTCTATCCTGCAATCCAAATAAATTCTTGGCCTCTTCCTGTTCTGTTACCTTTACCTCTATAGTTATTTGCTCCCAATACCTTGGTTCCTTTGCCAGTTTTCTCCAATGAATTCCAACCCCTCTTGCCTATTGTCTAGATCCTTAATTGCAGTCATCTTTATTGACAAAAATCACATTTCTTCATTCCTGTGTTGGCTTAGTTCTTAGAATACTTTCTGCCACTTTATGGATATAATATTCTGTATGATTATTGTTATTCTCCTTAAAGGCCCAGATCCAAAATCCTAGTCTCTCCTTGTTTCTTGAGCTTCTTCCATCTGTTTCAACATCATCCCTTTCCACTTTGAATTACAGTTTTCTGCTTGTGCAATGTATAACAGCCTTAACTGTGTAGTTCTAAAATACCCCTTCAAAATGGGTAATCCCAATCTGCCCTGTTCTGCTGGAAGAATCACCTTATCCCACTTGACTCTTGTCATCTTTCCCTCCCAAATAATGTCTTTCAGCACTTTATTAATTGTGGTCCACAACATCTCAAGTTGATAAAAATATGCCTGACCTGTGCATAAGACTAAAGTGACCAAAACATTTTGACTGCTTGTATCTTACTATCCATATCCATATAACAAAGTTTTTATTGTCTCAGTTTTTGTATTATCTTTTGTTTAGTCTCTTCCCATACATCCTTAGTTGCCACATAAGAATTGTTTTTAATCCATACTCCTAGATACTTCATTTTATCGTGTTTCCATAAATATGAATATTGCTGAACCAATTTGTGTGTGGTACATAATTTACCACTACTGCCTTTGTTTTAGCTTCATCAATTTTGTATCACAAAAAGATTTGAAACTGTCTCAAAATGTTCTACAACACTGTAATGTCTCTTTCTGGTTTTGTCAGGTATAAAATAATATCATCTGCAAATAGAGCCAGTGTTTCTTGACTACCATACCAATTATATCCTTGAATTTCTGAAATCCTTATTTTTTTTGCCAGTGGTTCTAAATATAATGTAAATACCAAAGGGGAAAGAGGACACCCATGCCTGGTCCCTCTTCTCAAGCAGAGATTATCAGAGAGGAACCCGCCCACTTTAATTTTCACCTCCAATCCCAAAAACTGAGAAATTGGAAGCACTGTTATATGGATATGGATAGTAAGATACAAGTAGTTAAATGTTTTTAGTCCCTTTAGTCATATGCATAGTTCAGACATATTTTTATCACCCAGAGGAGAAGTTGTGGATAGCAATTAATAAAGAACTGAAGGCTTTTATCTGGGAGGGAGAGATGGCAAGAGTCAAGTGGGATAAGAAAATTCTTCCAATAAAACAAGGCAGATTGGGATTACCCAATTTGAAGAGGTACTTCAGAGCTACACAGTTAAGGCTCCTATACATAGCACAAGCAGAAACCTATAATTCAAAGTGGAAAGTGGTGATAATGAAACAGGGGGGAGCTCAAGAAAAAAGAAGAGACTGGGATTTTGGATGCAGATTTTTAAAGAGAATAACAGTAATCATACAGAATATTATATTCATAAAGTAGCAGAAAGTATTCTAAGAACTAAGCCAACATTGGAATGAAGGAAGGAGAGTCTGGCTAAAGGGATGACTGCAATTAGGGATACAGACAATAGGCAAGAGGGGACTGGAATTTATTGGAGAAAACTGGCAAAGGAACTAAAGTATTGGGAGCAAATATTCAGAGATGGAAAAGTAACAGAATGAGAAGACACCAAGAATGTATTTGGAGTGCAGGTTAGAGACTGTTTTCCCTACCAAAGATTGATATCGGAGTATAAACAAAGAGGCAGAAATAGGAGGGTCCTTGTGATGATATAAGGTATTACTAGCTATGCCAGGAGAAGTAGGGTAGTGGATGTATAACATATACCAGCTTAGCTAGCTGGAGTTTTGTAAAGAATTATATGTTATTTGTATATCAAACTGATTTGTACGGCTGCTTGTGTTGAAAATGTATTTGTAAAGCTGCTTGTGTTAAAATGTACCAACCACGGGTCCTGCTGGACAGAAAATAAATGCACCTGTATGTCAGGCTATATTGTAAGTATTGAAATGAATATATTGTAACAGAGGATACTGGAAGAGAAGATGTTAATCTCAGTCCAGCTAACTTTGAAAAATAGTCTGAAATTAAATTACCTAATTTAGGCCATAAATATTGTATCTTACAGTTCTGATTGCAACCAGAAACAAAATGTCTGTGAAAACTAGGACTAGGAATCTGCTGTATTGTCCTTAGGGGTGAAATAATTGTTACCCTGGAAGGGTGGAAGTTTTTGAAATGTTTTTTATAACTTCCAGATGCTGTAACACATCTTAACAAAGCTCTATTTGTGTATATTATGACACATATGAGCTAGATTCTGGTTCAGTTTCTAGTAAAGGGGGTAGTATGGGAACCAGAAGTCAGATAACCAGATGTATGTGATGTCATTCTGTAATCCAGCACTGAAATGATGTTTTAATACCAGATGAGACAGAAATCTCAGGGCAGCCTGTTTTTCAAACCTGACAAAGAAGGACCCCTCACCTACATCATCTTGCCTTGCTTTAGTAAGTGAACTAGGGGATAGTAATTCTTTAGATCAGTAAGGAAAATATAATGAGATTAGTTAAGCATTGTTTTTCTCTATCTGTGTGAATCTTTCCATTTATGTTATTTTTAATATTTCCTGCGATTGCAACTCTGGTGTTTATTGTACCTAGTTATTTAGTATTTTCATGTTCTTTTATTATTTATTATTAAATATATTTAAACTTTTCATTGTGACTGGCCTTTTTAGGAAATATTTAACCTTTGAGAGTACTTATATTTATTTGATGACACTGTGGCCACTCCCGAAAGCCTTGCTGCATTTGTCAAACACTACCATTTGTATTAGTAAGAGCCTTAGAGTAGCTGGCTTTGGTATGTTCTGGTGGAAGTATCTACCTTATAGTCTGAGAAGAGGGGATATAGCTGGTAAACTTGTTCCAGCCTTTCCCAGGTGTGTGTGTGTGTGTGTGTGTGTGTGTGTGTGTGTGTGTGTGTGTGTGTGTGTGTGTGTGTGTGTGTGTGTGTGTGTGTGTGTGTGTGTGTGTGTGTGTGTTTGTGTGTGTGTGTGTGTGAGAAAATCAAATCTCAGATAGTGTGTGTGTGTGTGTGTGTGTGTGTGTGTGTGTGTGTGTGTGTGTGTGTGTGTGTGTGTCAGCTACTTGGATCAGGGACACAGAGCACTGGTTTCACACAGAGGGTGGTGGAGGACTTGGCTTGGAACACACGGCTGAGGACTCATCTCTACAGCTGTGGTCAGTGTGGAGTCTTATTTGAGGCCTGGTGAGAGAGAGAGAGGGAAACCCAGCCCCAGGACAGGAGTGTGTTCCCTGGGTGCTGTTAAGGGAAACTGTTCTTGGTGCAGAGAGCTGCATCTAGAAATCCTGGGTGTATCTGTTTTTCTTCCAGGTGAATGTCTCTCCCCAGTGTCAGTAGTAAGGATTGAGTCTCCTTGATCATTGGCCCAGAGGATGGGTGTCACAGTCTTAAACGAAAGACCAGCACTGATAGAGTTTTTAGTATAATCTAGAACAGAAGCTGCCATTAAAAAAAAGAATAATTAGTACAGCATATAAAATACTGTATGATAACTATAAGAATCAATCAGGGGAGGTTAGAAAGGATTGGGAAGAGAGACTGGATAAGCAATTAACAACAAAATAATGGTGGTATATATGTATGTCTCCCAAATATGCAAAAAAATCTAGAAGATTTAGGATTTTTGCTTGGAAATGTTTACATAGATATTTTTATACCCCAAGAAGACTCCAGGGAATTTTTCCTCTGGTAGACTGCAAATGTTGGAGGTGTGATGGTGAAGAAAGACATAATTGGGAACATATTTTCTGGGAGTGTAATGAGTTGACAGACTTTAAAGGTTCCTTGCAGACTTGTTTGTCAGAGATACTTGGAGACCAAATTGGTGTAACTAGGGAAATGATTTTTCTGAGCTATGATACAGAATTGGAATTGCCTAGACATAGTAAGGCCTTGCTGAGTCTAATTATGCTGGCTGCCAAAAAAGCAATTACTAGAAAATGGAAATCAAACTATAAACCAACTGTACTAGATGTAGTGAATATAGTTACTGAGATAAAACAAATGGAATCGGGATCTTTAAAAAAGGGTAGGAGCAAACTACATAGGAAAAATGGGAATTGTGGAAACAATACATACAGGGGAGGAATGAGGTTTAAAAGAGGCAGGACTTGAATGAGCTATGTAATGTCTGACTGACAGTGATTGAGCAGATTATAAGTGATGTACAATGTTTGCAACTAGGCTTATGTCAGTATGCTTTGTGATATAAAATGCTTGCCTCTGGGATTGTGCCAATATGGTTTGTTTTCATTTGTATAAAAGCATGATTGCCTATGTCATAAGTGATAATTTAATAAAGATGTTTCTTGTTAAAAGAAATATACAGTGAAAAAAAGCAATGACACCAGGGGTAATGAATTTACACAGACACTGCCTTGACTGATATAAGAGGCCCTTACAAAACTGAATGTGAGGGGAGCTATATAAGGGAAAGGAGGGAAAGTAACAATTTTTTGCAGTAACTACAAGTGACCACATTGTTAACTGTTATGTTTTGCATAGCAAGAAGTATCATCTTTTCAAAACAGGTTGCTCCAGGATACTAGAAGGTTGCCCTAGTTACTTGTCAAAAATCAATACATCATGATGCTGAAACTGAAACATTCATTGAAAATGTAGTGCCATGTCATAAGCTCAGACAGGAGAAAGAAAACTGAAAATACGAAAGGCAGACAGAATGCAGCACGTGAAATTACCTTAACAAATCAAAGTGCAATGGTAGCTACAGTTCTTTATGTGCTTGCTTTGACAGTAAACAAATATGAATACTTTACAGCTCTAGAAATAAAAATGCAGGGACACACAGAGTACTTGGCACTACTGACATGTGCATGTATGCTCATCCATCCCTGAAAGTGTTACAAAACAAGTAAATGGAGACATTAGCTACAGCTGCAGCTATATGGATTTATTTACATATTAAGCATGTAAAACACAACACATACAGTGAGGAACAACCCGTTGAGGAGTATAACATTTCCTTATTAACTATACTACTGTTATGTCTATATTTATTTATTTATTTATGTATTTCACATTTGTTAACCGGGTTAGTCCAACTGGGTAAGAAATTACCCATTTTCAGTGAAGACCCGAGGGGAAAAGCCCCGAACAAAACATACAAATACATACAAATAGAGACAAGTTAACAATATAAAGAGCAAAACAAACTTATGGATACAATGGATAAGAAAAATAAATGTAATCCAAGGAATAGTACATAGCTATATACAAGGTCAGAAAGTGCAAAAGAAAATAGGAGTAGAGGAGGAATGAAGTGATCTAGAGGGAGGAAAAAAAAAAGAAGAGCAGTAGGATAAAGTAAATTATATACAGAGGGAGGATATAGAAAGAAGAGAAGATTGGATAAAGTAAGATAAGAAAGAGGAAAAAGGTCTTAATGATAAGTCTAGTGGAGAAATGGGAATATGGAAAGGGAGGAGTTAAGTAGGTTGGTTACAGGTACATATAGGGTTGTTATGGAGGTACAAAATAAGGTCATGTTTGAAGTTGGGAAAAGAGGTGTGACCTCTAATATGGAGTGGAAGATTATTCCAAATAAGGGAGATGGAGTGTTTATAAAGTATTTTACATATGTTAATATTGGGTTTATAGACTTGTAGAAAGAGTTTATCAGAGCTGCACAGGACTTGGGCAGGGGTGTACCAGGAGATCAGGCTGGAGAGAGATGGAAATAAATATATATAATGCTTCTGACTGCACTCTACAAGGCAATAAGGCTGTCCTACATGTTATGGAACAGCTACCTCAGCTTGCACCCAGCACTAACATAGAAAATTAATTGAGTCTGAATCTGTGTCATTCCATTTCATTTATAACATTACATGTATTATTTACAGAAAAAGAGCTGTAAGCTCATAAGTAATATAAAACTGTATAAGAGGATAAGTGTAACACGTGGGACTACAATGAAGATCTGACCATACTTACAGGTTCATAGGTTTATATGTTTGCTTGTCAAGCTTACTGCTTACCTCTTTTGGCATTCAAGAAGCTTGATTGTCATAATATATATGGGTCTATTGAATATGATCAACAGACCCAAACAGCGACATCCGTAGTGTTGAACTCAAAACTTCAAAAATTCATACTTTGACACATTACTATGAATGCGCCCAGCAATAACCTCAGCATATGCAAAAGGGAAACTGAAAAAAAAAACGAAAAGAAAAGAAAAAAAAAAAGCATCAGCAAGCCCCCACATTCCCTGATAATTAAAAATACTAACTCCATGATCATACAGTATCAGTGAAAGAGCATATTTCCCATATTGCTGCACACCTGTCAACCATCTGCTTAGTCAACCAAATTGTGTCAACTAAATAGATGTGATTAAAAACAAATTTGTTCATATGTAGTGCCCCTACACACACACACACACACACACACACACACACACACACACACACACACACACACACAATCTGTGTGCATGTGTTTGTGCATACACTATATATATATATATATATATATATATATATATATATATATATATATATATAAAGTAATTTGACAAAGTATAAGATATGATATATTTTAGCTGGATCCACTGTAGAACATTAAACGCCCATAACACTGACTCAAAACATTGAATCCCATAACATTGAAAAAACATAGGAAAGCAAAATGTACTATATTCCAGCACAACTACATACAGAAACAAATAAAAAACAAACCATATTACACTTCTTCAAATATAAGCAGGGGGGCAAGCCCCCTGCACCTCCCACACCCCCTGCTACTTAAATATATGAACTCCGAGATCACACTACACTACACTACACTAAGATGTGTTATGTTGTAGTATAGAAAGTAAGAAGGGAACATGACTGAGGTTACCTAGGAAACTCTGGTAAGTATCGCAGAGATGTATAGTAATGTGTAATGTTTTAACAGTGAAATAGTGTTTCTAAGAGAAGGTTGAGGATGTTATTTTACTATTTAAACAGGCAGTCATGAAGTGTCGAATGGTATGTTTGCCATTTTGATCTGTGTAGTGCGATCTTGGAGTTGATACATTTAAACTACCCCTCCATTAACTGGGAAAACTACTCATGTACCAATACACTTGCCCAACGTTTCCTGGAATTCATTAATTCCAATGCCCTGGACCAGCTCGTTCTTACCCCCACTAGAGGTAGCAACATCCTTGACCTGGTCATTACTAACATGGGCGACCATTGCTCTAACACCAGTAGTCAACTCCTCCCTGGTTAGATCTGACCACAAATAAATCACCTTGGAAATCCACATCCCTCCCACCCCCCCACCCCCCGCAAAGGTAACCACCATGAAACACTTCTCCAAAGCTAACTTTGGGCTCCTAAAAACAGAGGTGGCTAACTTTCACGGTACCCATGCAAATGGAGAATAGTTGCATGACCTCTGAATCATACACCAATGCACTGTACGAACACATACACAAATGCATGGATCTCACCATACCCAACAGAACCAAGACACTCTCCTCCAAAAAAGGAAGCCAATCTGGTGGTCCCCCTGCCATAAACAAACTCTACAACAGAAGGAGGAAATTGATGCGGAATAAGGTGAAGTCTCAAGACTAGAAAAACTCCCCTATCAACCTCAACAAAAAAGTTGAGATCCCTAATCAAATCCTCTAAAGCTAGCTATGAAAACAGAATTGCAGCAGATAGTAAAGACAACCACAAGTCATTATTTAGTTATGTAAAGAATCTCCACGGCAATACCCAGATTTGCTCTGAGCTACTGCACAATGGTACCTCCTATACCGAGCTAACAGATATTGTCAATATACTGGCCAACAGACTCAGTGCCAACATTACCCCTCTCTCCCCCCCAAAGGACCAATCACAGTACCAGTAGATTGCCAGGCACCCAGTATTACTGCTGCACAGGTTAAAACAGCACTGTCCAAGGCCAAGAGTACAGCTTCTATGGGACCTGACAATATCCCTGGGTGTGTTCTACATGAACTAGAGACTGGCACCTCACCTGTGTGTCCTGTTCAATCATAGCCTCACCTCAGGATTTGTCCCTACCAAATGGTGCATTGCTACAGTCATCCCTCTCCACAAAGGAGGAGCGACTACAGACTCTGGGAACTGTTGCTCCATTAGCCTGACGAGTCTGATATGCAAAGCTATGGAGTGCATCATTATGGACCTAATAAACAAGGATCTAGGGAATCTCCAAACTCTGGATCCCATACAGTTTGGTTTTGTGAAGAGTAGATCATGCCTGCTCAACTTAGTCGACTTCTTTGAGTTAGTCACCAGAGCTGTGGATGAATGCAAGGTGGTTCATACAGCCTACCTTGATCTGGCCAAGGCCTTTGATACCATTCCCCACTTAGGAGTCATAGAAAAACTCTCTAAGCTAGGCAGCAACCCCTATATCACCAGGTGGGTTGCAAATTGGCTCACAGATAGAACCCACAGTGTGAAAGTAGCTGACTCCAAGTCAAACTGCCAACCAGTCACGAGTGGAGTCCCACAGGGTTCGGTCCTGAGTCCTCTCCTGTTTGGTATCTACTTCTCTGAAGTCCATGCCAACACAAAGGGACTCTGGCAGACAAAGTTCGCAGAAGATTGCAAGTTGGGAGCTATTATTAACTCCCCAAGTGATGCTGACATCCTACAGAAAGATCTGACTGAGACCAACAACTGGTGTCAGAACCATGGCCTTAAGCTCAATGCCAAAAAATGTGTTGTCATCCCCTTTGGGAAACACCTGGTTCCCATGAATTACCTGGTTCCCATGAATTACCACATCGATGGTAGTCCACTGAACACAGAAGGCGTTATAAGAGATCTGGGAACACAGGTTGACAGCAACCTCTCTTTTGACCACCACATTGCTACTGTGGTCAGAAAGTCCTTCTACGTGGCACGTCTCATTACTAAGTGTTTTGCATCCAGGAAGAAAGAAGTCATTGTCCCCTCTACTCTTCCCTCATTAGGCCAATCATCGAGTACAATGTCCCATTTGGCATGTACCTCACTAGACAACTGTAACAACTGGAGAGGCCCCAAAAGTACCTCACAAAGAGGATCCTAAGCCTTAAAACACTTGTCCTATATGGACAGACTCAAAAAAGTCCAAATATTCTCTGTCTCATATCGCCTACTTAGAGGCAATCTCTGCTTGACTTACAAAGCCATGTCTGACCCAGCTCTGTTAGAAATGCTACATCTAAAGAAATCCCAATCCCTCCGCACTACACGCTCCAGAGACCTCAACCTCCTTACCACAATCAACAGAACGTGCTGGAGGGACAGGTTCATAACACAGCGACTGCCCATGCTATGGAATAGACTTCTCATACATGTCAAACAGAGCACCTCTCTGGCCCTCTTCAAGAGAAATCTTGATGAGTGGATGGGAAATAGAAAATTCACCCCAGGGATCACAGTGGCTCTACTCGACAGAGGCACTGGGAACTAAGGTCGGGTGGCATGATGCCAGGATAATCCTATGGGTTAGGCTTGTAAAGGCTCCAGGGCTATTAGCCTAGAACCTATAAATAGCAGGGGGTGTGGGGGGTGCAGGGGGGCTTGCCCCCCTGTTCATAGTTGGAGAAGTGTAATATGGTTTGTTTTTTATTTATTTCTGTATGTAGTTGTGCCGGCATATATTAAATGTTGGTTTCTTATGTATTTTCAATGTTATGGGATTTTTTGAGTTTTCAGTGTTTTGAATTTTCATAATTTTGGTCTCATTGTTTTGAATTTCAGTGTTATGGGCTTTTTCACAATATCCATTCCATGCATATGATGCATGTGTGCAAACTATCTAGGTTATTTTAACACAGGATAATGTAAATAAATTATGTCTTGTTTGACTTAAGCTGAAGGGTATATGGTGAATGAAAGCTCTGATGTTGAAGCAACCTCTACAGTGTCAGATACAGCAAAACATCAGTAAGCAATACTTTGCAAAGAAGGCTGGTATGAGAGAAAAGTGGTCACAGAGATCAAGCACCGCTATCAATGGAAACACATGAAACATTTAAAAGGGTGGAGCATGGCAAATAGTACAGTCAGGGACATTTGGCAAATGCAAGATAAAGGTTGTATAAACTAGGAAATGAACAAAGTCCTTAGCTGCAAAGTCTGATCCTCAGAAGCAAACAGAATTAATTTATTAAAGCACATAAATTCTTGATAACCTCTTTCTGTTGAATATATCCAGATCATTCTCATAGTGACCTCATCTGTCACTAGGTATCAAACATCCCCTCAGCCTCAGTGAAAGAGTGCTTCTTCATGTTCTTGTGTATATAACATTTTCAAGGGGGTTGCTAATATTTATAAATGTTCCTTAGACCAAATGGTAAACAAATGTAAACTTTAGCAGGACATATAAGTACTTTTAATGAAGAAATGATTATGACATGCCTAAAAAGTGCATAAATGTCTCACAAAGTGAAAACACTTGCAGCTGAAAAAAAATATATATAATTACACACACACAGTCAGTCTTCTAAAAACATTTAGACAGTTTATATATATATATATATATATATGTGTGTGTGTGTGTGTGTGTGTGTGTGTGTGTGTATAAAGTGTATTGAATGGCACATTGAACAAATACATCAATTCAAACAATTCAGTGCCAGTACAATGTGTACAAATACAAAAAAATCCAACTCGCCAAACACAAGTATAAAGAAATCCAGCTGTTGCAATTTAAAGACATTGTCATACTGGTTTTGTTGCATCCACACTGCTAAATTATCAGGCAAAATAATCTTGCTTTTATATGTCTCTATCCATATCATGTGATGCAAAAAAAAAATGTAACAAATGGGGGGCATTTTTTTTTACTTAAAAATAAATGCGTACATACATGCACACATACGTAAAGGGCAGAAAGTCACCCCTTCTGTTGACTAATAACACCAACCACTTACACTGTGAGCTTACACCTACGTCAACCAGCAGTAGTGCAAAAATATATATATATATATTTGTGTATATGCGCACAGACTCTGAATACGAACCTCAGCAAATTATAGGGGACTGGAATGCAAAAGTTCTATCCATTCAGAATCAAATAATGTATATATTTAAAATAACATTTCATCTGGAAGAGCAGATCCATCCTAGGTAACCTATAGGATGAAGGCCTCTGGCACTAGTACCGCTTAGCAGATAAAAGTTTCCCTGGATGCCAAAAACCCTCCATCATTCCATAATACATAACTGTGCTCATCTTCTAAAGATCTGAGGTTAGCTGCAGGAAGGTATATACTATAAAACACACAAAGCATTCTTCTCTGAGTAGTCAGAAGATTGGCAGAATTGTTACTGAGAATGAACCTGACATTGTAGATCTAACATTATGGTAAATATATTAAGCAGATACCTTTTGTAGCTAGTAAGGGGAGTTCCATCCTCAATAGCTATTAGGACAGGATTCCAAGAGGGCACTACTGGGTGATCACCTTCATGAGAACATACCCTAGATATTGGTAGCATAAGTGAATAAGCTGCCTCTACATATCACATTCATTTGCAGGGCTTTGACACAGGAATTAAGAGACCAAGTACTGCTACAAAATATTATTGACGGCTTACTGAAGTAGCTAAATCTCTAGTACATGGTTTATTGTATTTCAAACAGCAACATTTGAAACATTCAATTTTTGAAACTATTGCCTTTTTCTTGTTAGTACCAATACAGACCTATGACTATCACCTTCAATTTGTGAAGTTTTGTGTTCTGCCTTCTCGATGAATCTTGTCATCAGAGGAAATGGGAGAAAAATATACATGAGTCCAGGTGTCTACTTCTGGGTTAGACCATCCCTCAGGGATTTCTCCAGGTAGGCATGAGAGACAAGAAGATGGTGCACTTGATGCTGATCAAGGAGGGGAAATGAATCACAATACATTTTCCTCATCTCTGAAAAATTTTCTGACACACCAAATGACTGAGGGAACACTCATGGAATAGAAGAAGGATTGGCTCAGTTTGTGTGCCAGTGAAATGGACTGTCTATTGATGTGATTTGCAAGTAAACAGTGCAGGACATGGCCAGCAATGTGGATATGTTCATGTTCCTTTCTATTCATTGACATACCATACAATTACCATGTTGTTTGAACATGCCAGGATAAATCTTAGGGAGAGGGAGTCCATAAAGGCCTGGAGGATGAAAAGAACAGTTTTTGTTTCTGGTATATTAATGTGAAGGGATATTTCTATGGCCAAAGCCAAGGCAATCATAGTGAGGGCCATCAATATTGTAGGTAAGACAAATGGATTTCCAAGGCAAAGACTGCAAAGAGTTCATGTGTGATATCTTGTACAACGAAGCATAAGAATGACTGTCACCATGAGTCCAAGTACCTTGAGATAAAGGTGTCCAGTAGCTTTTGGTATGTGATTAGGGCCGAAGAGACTGGATTCTGTCTGTGGAAGGTCTTGCTCTGCATCGTTGCGATTAGAACAGGACTGACGCCTTTACACATAAGCAGTTGAGCAAGTTACACCTGGGATTTTCCACATTCACTATTGCCCGCAGAGGCTGGAATAGCATAATCAAGGAAATATTTGCTGATATTAGACTTGGAATAGATGTTATCTGTTAGTTTGCAGTCAAATATTTTAGCTCTTTGCAGTCTCTGGTGAGATACCACCAGAAACGTAGATGTAGTATGCTCAGGTGAAAGCGGATGGGTCTTGAACTAGTACTGATTGACTCCTTTGTGATTTTGATGTGGAGGTAGGTGTCATGAACGTTCAAAGAGCACATTCAGCATTTTTCTGTTATGTTTCTGTTGAGAGGAGTACATTTATGCCACTTAGATCTAGCACTGGTCTGAGGTTCTCTGTCTGTTTTGGAACTAAAAAGAGCATGGTATACTATTTAGTCCCGTTATCTCCTATTAATGACCATAGTATACTGTTTAGTCCCTTTATGTCCTATTATAGAGCATGGTATACTATTTAGTCCCTTTATGCCTATTAAAGAGCATGGTATACTATTAAGAGCATGGTATACTATTTAGTCCCTTTATGCCTATTAAAGAGCATGGTATACTATTTAGTCCCGTTATCTCCTATTAATGACCATAGTATATTGTTTAGTCCCTTTATGTCCTATTAAAGAGCATGGTATACTATTTAGTCCCTTTATGCCTATTAAAGAGCATGGTATACTATTTAGTCCCGTTATGTCCTATTAAAGAGCATGGTATACTATTTAGTCCCTTTATGCCTATTAAAGAGCATGGTATACTATTTAGTCCCGTTATGCCTATTAAAGAGCATGGTATACTATTTAGTCCCGTTATCTCCTATTAATGACCATGGTATACTGTTTAGTCCCTTTATGTCCTATTAAAGAGCATGGTACACTATTTAGTCCCTTTATGCCTATTAAAGAGCATGGTATACTATTTAGTCCCTTTATGCCTATTAAAGAGAATGGTATACTATTTAGTCCCTTTATGCATATTAAAGAGCATGGTATACTATTTAGTCCCGTTATCTCCTATTAATGACCATGGTATACTGTTTAGTCTCATTATCTCCTATTAATGAGCATGGTATACTATTTAGTCCCGTTATGTCCTATTAAAGAGCATGGTACACTATTTAGTCTTGTTATCTCCTATTAATGAGCATGGTATACTATTTAGTCCCGTTATGTCCTATTAAAGAGCATGGTATACTATTTAGTCCCGTTATGTCCTATTAAAGAGCATGGTATACTATTTAGTCCCGTTATGTCCTATTAAAGAGCATGGTATACTATTTAGTCCCGTTATCTCCTATTAAAGAGATAGTATACTGTTTAGTCCCATTATGTGCCATTAAAGAGCATAGTATACTGTTTAGTCCCTTTATGTCCTATTGAGACAATTGTCTCATCAATGAACAGAATGCCATGTAAGTGAATACAAAAAGAACAATGTTTTTAGATCAAATCTAACAAGATCAAAACACAAAAATGATACAAAATATCTTTTGCAGAAAGCAAGGCCCCCTGCACTTCCCCACACCTCCTGCAAATTATATATACCAACTCTGTGACTGCACAACAATAAGGGGAAATTCTTAGGGTCTATATCAAAGTTCCGAACAGGGAAAATGCCGAATGTGAAAACATCGAACCCTAAATATCGAATGGTGAAAATAGCGAAGCCCCGGAACATTGAAATCTTACCTAGGGCAAGATTTCGGTGGGCCATTCTGTGGCTTCACTATTTCCTTCACTGTGGTGCGAGAGTTACGGACCTTAGGGTTAGGTTGCAGGTTAAGGTAAGTGGATAGTTAGTAATGTATGTATGGTGCAGTGTCGGGTTGTGTTTTGTTAACTGTATGTGTGTGTATTAATTAGTTTGTTTGTGTATAGATTCGTAGGGTATGTGTGTGATAGTTACTGACCTCAGGGTTAGGGTGCGGTTTAAGGTAAGTGGATAGTTAGTAATGTATGTGTGGTTTAGTGTAGGGTTGGGTTTTGTTAACTGTATGTATGTGGTTTATTTATTTTGGTGTGCTTGTGTTGTGTGTATGTTTCTCGGAACAGCAAATTTTTTCCCTGGGAAAAAATTCACTATTCTGAGCATTCGATGTTTTCAGTATTTGAAATTCCAAGTTCAAACATATGGTGTTCGACATTTTGGAATTTCGAATATATGATATAGACCCAATTCTTAGACCCCAATGTACCATGATATCTCAAGGAAAGCATCAAAAAGGCTAAAAAACAAGAATTTGCTCTTACAGGCAGCAAATGTTTGGACATATTTAATTTATTTAATTTTCTTTGCCTAAATGGAGTTTAGACTGCCTTTAATTGCCACCTTCTCCAAGAAAAAAATTAACATCCCTCCAATCACTATCCAAAAAAAACAGAAGCAGAGAGCTCAATTGTCCGTAGTTTAAAATGTAAAAGCACAATGTTTTCGAGTTGCAACATGTTCAGTGTAGTGAGTGTTTTTTATCTGCATTGAGAAAGAGTTGATGCGACTTGAAAGCTTTTTACTTTTACATTTTGCCTTTTGAATAAACTACGAACAATTGAGCTCTCTGCTTCTTCCGTTTTTTGGATATTTTGCTATTTGGGACTCAAGTTTGATACCTGTGACTTGTTTTTGGACTATCCAAAAAATATGTTGTTTTATAACAAACTCCTATCAGACAGAGCACTATTGTATTAACCACTTCCAAAGCACACTGGCTACAACATCATATGTAAAGCTATGGAACATATTATCTCAGATCTCAGTTACCTAACTATGGACTCTCATCAATTCAGCTTTGTCAAAGGCAGGTCCTACCTCTTTAATCTCATTAATTCATTTTAAAAAGTCACTGAAGCACTGGATAGTGGTTATGTAGTACATATAGCATATTTAGACTGTGCCAAGGTCTTTGACACTATTCCCTAAATATATATTAACAGCAAACTTGTTAATCTGTATATAAAGCCTTATGTTTTGTTGTGGGTAGCTAACTGGATGTCTGACAGAACCCATGTAGTTAAACTTTCCATGTGGCACTACTGAAAGTAAGAAAAGTTACCAATGGTGTCATAGGGCTCATTGCTGGGTCACCTATTTAGCATCTATTTCTTGAACCTTCAGTCCAACATTCCTGGCGTATGATTATCTAAGTTTGCAAACAAATATAACTTGAGAGTTGTCATTTGATCTTCAGCTGACTTACAGTTGCTTCAAAATGGGTTAGACAATGTTAACAAGTGCTGCAAGGAAAAGAGCCTCAAATACAATGTGAAAAATGTAGGGCAGTTAATTTTGGTAAACAAAACATTTTCCCATATCATATAAATGACAAACCCCTCCATTCAGACACTGCCATAAGAGATCTTAGAACTTTTTTTATCCTTATCTTTTCACCATTGTGTCACCTTAGTAGTTTGGAAAGCCTTTTACCTGGCAAATCTAACGTCCAAAGGCATCTCCTGTAGATCCATATAAGTACTAATTCCCCTTTACTCATATCTCATTGGATCTAGGACTGTTGAGCGAAAGCTCATTTCACTGAAATGAAAACAGGCGAGCATACTTGAGTAAAAGTGCGTTTTCACCGAAAATGCACTAAGTGAACTAAAAAAAAAAAAGACAGAATGACTGTTGCTGAGATCATGGTACAATGGGGATAAGGGAATATTCCCTTTTCCCCATTGTAGTGCGATCTCAGAGTGAGAATATAAAAGTGGGGGGCACAGCTCCCCACCACATGGGGGTGCAGGGGGGCTTGCCCCACTGCATAAATGTGTTTACTGTTTTTTTTTTTTTTTTTTTTTAAATGTTGTGTTTTGTTTTGTTTTTTGGCAGACTTTTGCGAAAGTGCTTTTTTGGTGAAAAAGCACTTTCGCAGACATGTGCTCAACCATTTCAGTTTCATTGAAACGTGTCACCGGTAATTAGTCCTAGATCTATTTGTCTAAACATTTATCTCAACTTGAGAAACCTCAGATTAGAGGTTCCTAACTAAAAATATCTGTGGCCTCAAAAAACTTGTTATATTTGACAGACTGGTAACCCTCTCTCTATATACTCAATTTTATTATAGTCTTAGCTGTTAGCATCCATGTCCAGCCTTTCAAACCAAGAAAGATCCAACCTGTACATCATCATCAGGTTTGCCTTCATTAAATTGTTGCCAGTTGGGAACCCTTTGTACTTTACAGGTCTACCTGGCAACCAGTTGATAGTCTGGTGTATTTCATTTATAATGTCTCTCTAGAAACCCATCAACTGAGTGTCCTCAAAGAAAATGTGTAGGTAGCATACACTTACTTCTCAAAGAACTCCACTGTTCTGGGTTCCTTATCTTGTGAGTGAACCACTGATGGAGTCTGGAACAGACTCCCCATCCACATAAAATAAAGTTCATCCCTTTCCATATTCAAGTGCAACTTGAGATCTATGGACAGGAAACAGACAATTTACCTCAGAACTTCCCCCGTTCTACTAACTAGCAAAGGCAGCTCCTAAATGCTTTATCCTGTGCCTGTGTACCCTCAAATTATCTATGGTATGATCCCACTTATTCTCATTTGGAATAATATATACTTATTGACCATGGGATGGGTACAGTCAATCTCTAACCAAATGGGATAGGTTAATTAGAACACAAAAGGAAAATTGGCTAGGCTTAAAATGGTTCTCAAAAGCAGCTAGCCTAGTACTTACCTATGAATAAACAAACTTATATCTAAGGTATAGGAGCTCCCTTAGGAGCAACTACTAAAACCTGGGTATCAGGCTTGGGAGATTCTGACTAGAAGTCCAAGCGCCTGGGAGGGGAAAAGGCAAATTTTGATTTTGTTGGGACTTAAGCTGCTGTATCCAGATTCTGCTCTGAAGCACTGGTGGATACACTCAAAATATCTCATAATGAAAAACCTTGGGTCAACCTGAAAGCCTTCTGGAATATCCACTGTGGGGAAAATATGGGCTCTGAGAGCCATCCACAGTTTTGATGTATCATCTCCAGGATTTCCCCAGAAATCAATATCAGCAGGTGAAGAATTACTGGACATATCAATGTACTCCTCTTTTATGTGTTCCTAGATATCTTTGGGAGAAGAATATGAAGATGAAGAAGACCCTCTTTTCTGAAATTAAACTGGGTCAGGAGGCTACAAAAGGTCTTGAGTTTATCTGGCCAGCTTAACAGGCTGCAAGGCTTTTGGCTCAATGGAAGGTCAGTCTGATAATGTAGATAACATTATCATCATCATTATCAACCCCCTTTTTCCCATTTTCTACATGGGGTCGGGGTGTCATGTCAGTGGTTGCCATCTTTTCTCTGTTCAGTGCCACTCTCCTGCCTTCTTCAACACTCATCCCTGACTGTTGTAGGACTTCTGTCACACAATCCATGTCTGTCTGATGGTGTAGATAACATCAGCATCAAAGTAGGGTGTAATGTCAAGGAGGTATCACAGCAATGGTATCAAAACTGAGACCAACTTCTTTATTAACCTCAGGTGGCATAATATGTATTACTGCAGCATCAGGCCAAACTGCTTCAGCATCAGTACTGAAGGTATAAGAGATGGCACTTGTTCCAGTGACCCAAGCCCAAGCATAGGACCTGAAAGCCACAATCAAGACCAGGAGACTTAGCACTGGGATGACTGATACCAGCTGTAGAGTCAGAGTTGAAAACACTGAATTCAAGGCTGAGAGCAACTTTAAAGGCCTGACTACCAATGCAGCTTGTGACATCGACTCTAAAACTGAATGGGTAAATGATGGCATTCTCAAAGCCATTGACTGTGAGACTAGTGAGGAAATTGTTGGTGTCCTGGGTTTCAGGAAAATATAATGGTCAAATGTCTACCCCAATAAAACTTAGCATAATTACTTAACATAACTGAAATCAAAGACAACAGACAGAGCCTTGCCTCAGTATCAAACTGACTGTCAGGAAAAAGTAGTGAAAAAAAATCAGGAAAATTACAAAGAAATAGTGAAATGCTATGAAAAAGGCAAGGTACTCACAACTTCCATCCCAAAATGATTGATAAATACTAAATGTAGCCAAGGACCGTTTTTAGTTTGTCTGAGCAGTTGTTCAACAGTGAAGATCTGTGAAGTGTGTGGTGTATTAAGGGATGTATTGTGGTTACATGGGAACCTGGGAAACTTTTGCTTGCTAAGCAGAGCTGTATTAATTTTTGCAGCCTCAGTCCAGTTTATTACCGGGGATAGACTTCCACTTACAAACATGACCATTCATCTCCATCCTGTTTAGTTTCCCCACCTGCTTCCGATAAAGTATAGCTTTGATGAAGTCTAGATACACTCCATCCAATGGAGCCTCCTTGTCAATATTGCTGGTGATCCTCACACAGAAAGGGACTGAGAATAATAAAATAACTGCTGGGTGAATTTGTGCTGTTGACTATTGGACTGTCACCTGTCACTCAGAAATGTCAAACCCTCCACTATAGAACTCTCATCATAACTCTTCCTGGGATAGAGGTATGGCTAAGTGGTGCACATATATTATTATGAATGAATAAATTATGCTTGATGTGAGTTAAGCCTAGCAAATACTATACACCTTAACTCAAAGTGATGGCAAAAATATTGGAAGGGTGCTAAAATTATTGACTTTGCTTGCATAATAATATTTCTAACAGACCTGCTGATTTTATCAGCATTACCAGTCCTGCTTACCTCTCAACCTATTATCACAAGAAATGTGGACACAGCCTGACATAATGGGGGGAACAAAGACCCAAAATAGGGACAGATTTTAAATATTACTCTTATAAACTTAGAAAGTTGTTAGAATAACAGAATTAGTGTTAGTATGCATTTTTGAAGGATATGAAGTCAGAAACTCAAATATATATTATTATTTAGTGACTTCACAGATCATGCCAGTGATTTGCCAGAAAAACACAAATTTAATGACAAACACATCAAAAATATGATGCAAAAGTATGGACATTCTATGAAAATCTGGACAGTTGAGAGCTATGCTTGTTTGCCTCAGTCTAGTTTGTGCTGGCCAGTTCATGATTTACATAACCAGTTACAGAGTTCTGTGTGCCACGTAGTTGCAGCCATGAAGATGATATAGTTAAGATGAAGAGGCACAGCCCTATGCACCACACCATCCCTGTTTTCACCTACCTTTGTCTGCAGTCAGTCACATATACATCTGCTGTCCGATATTAGCCTACGTGTTGGAATATAAAAGCACTGCATTCACTCACTTGTACAGATACATGATGCAGGAAATGCTGCAGATTATTTTCACCACATAAAAGTAATGCCTTTCGGCTTTTCCCAGTTAGGGGTCGCCACAGCAGAACGCTGGTCTGCTCATGATTGACAGGGGATTTTTACAGTGCTGAGTTGCCAGCCCGATACCCAACCTTCAAGGAAGGCACACCCATTCACGCATGCACCTACATGTCTTTAAGCATCACTCACCCACAGGGAGGACATGCAGACTCCACACAGAAGAGGCTCCAGCCGAGAATTGAACAGGAGAACCTCATGCTGTGAGGCAACAATGCTAACCACTGCACCACCACAGCTCACCAATTATTTTCACTACATACTAGTGTCAATTATGTTCTCTTTTGCTGACAGCTCTCGTTTTCAGCATATAGGAACACATCTGGCAAGCTTAATGCATGTTCATATAACAATATCATCTGAGCAGCTTCCAACCAAGCTGTTAGTAATTTACATGTGCTGTAGGTACACCTTGGATTTACTCTGCACTGGTGATGAGGATCTGATTTTTTTTGTATGTTAAATATAACATTTTTATGATATGCAGGATAGTGTTTTGAATGGACATAAAAACTAGAAGAATCCAGACCTTAGAGGTAACAGTACATGACTTCACTTGTACTGCACATCAAAATCCAATGGTGGGAAAGTGTACACTATTTTATAAGAGACAGTGGTTACTCAGCATTTCAAGGCTGGATATCCTGATGGCAGCATCAGGATATGTGGTTGCCTGATATCAAGATTTTGTCATGTCAGAATTTCTTTTAATAGCAAAAGTAAATACACTTTAACAGTACACAGGCTCTGACACAAAGCAAAATCCCAAAGTAATGGAGCTACATAGTCAGGGCATTCTCTGTATCACATTGGTACGGGTCCAGGGTTCAAGTCTGAGTTCTGGCCGTAATATGAGTGAAGTTTGTATAGTTTTTCTGGTGGGCTTTCTCCTAGTACCCTGGTGTTCTCTCATTTCCCAAGAAATCTTGCTGTTTGTCTGGTTTCTCTACACTTTCCTCATGAATTGTATTTACCTTTGGCCTTGCAGGCTTTGTATTATGGCTGAAAAGGGTCTACAGATATGTGCACTTGCCCAGTCAGTCATTTTTAAAACATTTTTAAAAAGATGTTTCTCACATGAAACTCTGGAGGTTTGTTTGCCATTGCAGTATGTTGCTGTGTATATATTACATTACACTAATGCACACCAAAGGTAGAAACAGATAACACTAATGCTTAGAAAATACAAAAATCTGATTTCTATTTGATATGCCAAGAAGTGTATAGTTATGCTCTTTGGGAAAAACCACGTCCCCATGAATTATGACATAGGTGGCAGTACACTAAACACCAAAAGTGTGATAAGAGACTTAGGAACACAGGTGGACAGTGGTCTCACCTTCGATAACCACATTGCCACAACAGTCAGGAAATCCTTCTATGCAGCACACCTCATCACTAAGGGCTTTTCACCCCGAAAAAAGGAGGTCATTGTCCCACTGTACTCATCCCCCATTAGACCCATCATAGAGTACAATGCCCCATTGGGTATGTATCTCACAAGACATCTGCAACAACTGGAAAAGCCGCAGAAACATAGCACTAAAAGAATCACAGGCCTAAAGCAGTTTCCTTATGCTGACCGACTAAAAAAACTCCAGCTATACTCTGTCGCATATCGTCTACTCAGAGGAGATGTCTGCTTAACATACAAGGTCATGTCAAACCCAGAGCTGCTGGACATACTACACTTAAAGAAATCCCAATCCAGCAGAGCCACACGCTCCAGGGAACTAAACCTTGTCATCAGAATGAACAAAACAGGCTGGAGGGATAGGTTCCTGACCCAGAGACTCCCCATACTCTGGAATAGACTGCCCATACATGTCAAGCAGAGCACCTCCTTGGCCCTCTTCAAACAGAGCCTTGATGACTGGATGGGAGATAGGAAATTTTTCCCGGGGATCACGTCAGTCGCCCTGCTAGACAGGGGTCCAGGGAAGTAAATATTGTGGGAAGAAATAGCCAGGGAATTGTTATGGCTAGGCTTGCATAGGCCCTAGGGCCGATAGCCTAGTACCAACCTATGAACCTATGAACTTATATAAGCTATAGGTAACTGCTACCTAACTAGGCAAATAATCTAATTTTTACATCAGACATTCTATATGTATTCTTAGTAAACTGAACCCACTGTGATTTTTGTAACATAGAATGGTATTCAGTCCTCTAAATGTTTCCTTTAATTTGTTTTCCTCTTTTTTAAGTCTTTCTTCTTCCCTGCATTTTTATCTTACGTCATCCATCAATCCACTTTCTCTTTATCCTTCCTCCCTCCTTCTAGATCATACGAATGCTTGTAAATTGTGGAAGTAACTCTTTGATAAATTTGCCATGTCTTATAACTGCATATTTACTATAATAAGAATTGGCAATAATGATGCTGACAAACTCTGCATGTAACTAAATTATACTTCCTCCTTGCAATCTCCAGGCTCAGCCTGAAAGTGGCCCTTCTAGTTCAATGATCTAACCTGGTTAACAAATTAAAATAAATGAATAAAATATAAATAGATGAATGAAAGATTCAGGCTGGGATTCAGAAATAACCGCACCCCTGACACTATATCCTGTAGCCGAAAGGAGCAGTTTCCCCAATCGTAGAAAATGAAATTCAGAGATATGTTAGGTGCGAGGAGGGAAGACCTCATTATCAGTAAATCTGTATGTCGCTGAATCTTGTGGTGTTACCACTTGAGCTAATGAGCACTTTCCTGTGATAATCACCACCAGCAGCCCATGCATCATGATGGCACAGGCACACTTTTCATTCACTCATGCACGCACACACGCGCACGCACTCTCACACACACACATACACACACACACACACACACACACACACACACACACACACACACACACACACACGCACACACGCACACACGCACACACACACACACACACACACACACACACACACACACACACACACACACACACACACACACACACACACACACACACACACACACACACACACACACAAATACCCTTTACTTGTCTCTGTGATAGCAGAATGTCCCTGATGTAGCCTCTTGGTTTTACCTTCTCCTTGTAAATCAAGGATGATTACAATCAGTCAATAATGAGAGACATTAGAGTTTCATTCTTCCTAGTGCTCAGAACTCAGACATTAGAGTTTCATTCTTCCTAGTGTTCAGAACTCAGACATTAGAGTTTCATTCTTCCTAGTGTTCAGAACTCGGACATTAGAGTTTCATTCTTCCTAGTGTTCAGAACTCAGACATTAAAGTTTCATTCTTCCTAGTGCTCAGAACTCAGACATTAGAGTTTCATTCTTCCTAGTGCTCAGAACTCAGACATTAGAGTTTCATTCTTCCTAGTGTTCAGAACTGAGACATTAGAGTTTCATTCTTCCTAGTGTTCAGAACTCGGACATTAGAGTTTCATTCTTCCTAGTGTTCATAACTCAGACATTAGAGTTTCATTTTTCCTAGTTTTCCTAGTGTTCAGAACTCAGACATTAGAGTTTCATTCTTCCTATTGTTCAGAACTCAGAGATTAGAGTTTCATTCTTCCTAGTGTTCAGAACTCGGACATTAGAGTTTCATTCTTCCTAGTGTTCATAACTCAGACATTAGAGTTTCATTTTTCCTAGTTTTCCTAGTGTTCAGAACTCAGACATTAGAGTTTCATTCTTCCTAGTGTTCAGAACTCAGACATTAGAGTTTCATTCTTCCTAGTGTTCAGAACTCAGACATTAGAGTTTCATTCTTCCTAGTGTTCATAACTCAGACATTAGAGTTTCATTTTTCCTAGTTTTCCTAGTGTTCAGAACTCAGACATTAGAGTTTCATTCTTCCTATTGTTCAGAACTCAGAGATTAGAGTTTCATACTCCTTATCATTCAGAAAATGCATCAATATGCAAGTTGTGTTACTCTATTACGTCCTCAGTTAGTGGAGGGGACTAAAGGTCTGACTTATTAATGAGCTGCTTTCTGTGACAAGGGTACACATTCCAAAGCTTTTTTAATTCATTGTAAAACCCATTGTTCTATTAACTTTGTAAATGACTTAGGATAATATTTAAAGAGTGACCCTGTAGTTTAGTGTCCTTCCCACGACATCTTACGTCTTCATGTTGCAAAACCCATTGTTGTATTAACTTTGTGAGTGACTTGTGGCAATAATTAAAAATTGTCCCTGGTGTCTAGTGTCCGTTCACATATGGCTTACATTTTCATGCTGGAAAACCCGCTGTTTTATTAACTTTGTAGTTGACATATGGTAATATTTAAAGAGTGTCCCTGGTGGCTAATGTCCATTCGCATATGCCGTATATTTTCATGCTGCAAAACCCATAGTTGCATTAACTTTGGAAGTTACTTAGTGTAATATTTACAGAGTATCCTTAGTGTCTAGTGTCCATCTCCATATGTGTTACGTCTTCATGCTGCAAAACCTGTTGTTGTATTAACTTAAGTGATGAACACTAATTTTAAAGTATTTTCCTTGTGTCTTGTGTTCTCCCCATATATATTTTATGCTGCTAAACCTTTCTATTAACTTTTGAAGTGACTTAGGGTTGTTGTTGTTTGTCTTTCGGCTTTTCCCGGTAAGGGGTCGCCACAGCGGAACTCCGGTCTACTAATGATTGGCAGTAGATTTTTACGAAACGCCGAGGTGCCAGCTCGACACCCAACCTTCAACAAAGGCACGCCCATTTACGCACGCATGTCTTTCGAACGCTACCCAACCGCGGGGAGGACATACAGACTCTACACAGAAGGCAGTCCCAAGCCCAGTCGAGAATTTAAAATTCCCTAGTGAGTAGTGTCCCTCCACCAGTACTGAAGGAATTTGCTCATTAATCTAGAGGAGTTTAGAGTTATGATAGCTGCCCTAACACACACATATACTTCCACATTCACACATTCATGCACACATACACAAACATTCACAAATAGTCCCCACACACACAACCATCCTCACCCATAGATCAGCACCCCACTTAATTGTACTCATTGACACACTTACCCATTCACCCATACAGAAAAGTACATCCTCAAACTTAACCTACCCCCTAACTAACATTCATACTGTGACCATCCAGGCAGACACACACACACACACACACACACACACACACACACAGGCATGCACAAACAAAACAGCTAATACTTCTGCATCCATTTGCACCCACTGCCATACACATCCACACTGTCGCACCCCACCACCACCATTAACACTCCATAGACACTTATCTAACCTTACCTTTTATATGGTCTCATCCATTGACTACAATTTGGGAGCACAGCTTTTCTGCCATGTTCATTAACATGGCCAGCCATGCTAACCTATGCAGGCTTCTTTAGGGGATAGCACATGGCTAATTATCACATGCTGCTCACCCAGAATGCCTCACTAGCATATAGTGCAGCTTTACTAATGGCCCACTGCGTTGATCCCAAAGACTGTGTAGGATCACTGTGATGAGGCTTTCTCTGAATCAAAAAGGACCACAGACATCTATAACAACCTGTTATAGCTTACTGTTGGTGGTAGCCCTTTCTGAGTCTCAGCCTTAGGGTACATTATTAATGCACAAAACATGTACTATGCTACTTGTAGCTGCATAGTTTATTATCGTTGTAGCACTATTTTTCTGTAAATAAATAAATTAATAAAAACATCCAGGACAGCACAGACATCTGCATTCTACAGCATTTCTCTGAGCCATAGCCAAAGCT
>NC_056741.1:1259502273-1259529773 GCF_019279795.1 Protopterus annectens | reverse complement strand
TAAAAAACACACAGATTGTCACATGCACATCTAGCAAACCACACTGCCTCCAGACAACACAATGTATAGTTGAGTAAGTCCTTTTTATTTGTAACAGTAGAATGCTAAAATTTCATACTGTCTCAGTGGCATATGGGTTCTGTGCCTGCACAAACCCACAGTAGCAGCTTTCCAGAGCTCAGAATTCCCTCTTCTGACTCCCTGTGATGATTGGCTAAGCCCCTTCAATCAGGGGAAGGCTAACTTCTATCACAGGAAGTCAGTTGTTCGGGCTTTTAATGCTAAGTAGAAAGAACCAAGAAAAGGACCCACAGCAAGAATTGCCTGAAACTAACCAATTTGCAGCCATAAGACACCTTTTTTGGAGCTTTTCTCCTAGGGCCTCTGCTGAAAATGTACTTCTACCCAGTCAGACTTTCCCAGTAATCAAATGTCAGTAAATAAAATAAATAAATAAATAAAAACACCAATACAAATAACCAAAGCTAACCAGCAACACAACAAGGATGGATACAATCAAACTAAATATAAAATAAGGGGGTTGGTGGGTGGATGCTGCCGCTGAGGCAATGTGAAATACAGACACCTACTGTTACAGTTAAGAAGGACTTACACAGCTGTACTGTGTTTATTCCTCACACTGCTTCAGTGGCATATGGGTAGATTCCCAAAGCTTACCCCACTTGGGAGAAGGAAGGATAAAGATCCAGGAGCCCCTGAAGAATGATCTTGGCAAAGTCTGCTCTGGAATGTGAAAAGGAATCTGGTTTGTAATGCTTTGTTAAGAAATGAACAGAAAGCCAGGTTGCTGCCTCTAGAATGCTTCTAGAGTCCACGCCTTACCAATATACCACCAAAGAGGATAAGGCTCTGGAGAAATGTGCCTTAACCTTACCTGGAATAGATTTACCATGTTGGGAGTGAAAAAAAAACAGTAACAGAGAACAACCAACAATCATTTGTTTGAAGACACGCTGATCCTTCTTAGCACCAGAATAAGAAATATACAGCTGTTCAGCTTTCCTGAAAGCTTAGTTCTGCAAAGGTATTACCTGAGCTGCCTGTGTACATCCAAGGTATGCAGAATCTTCTCTCCCTTGTTTTTAGGTTCCAGAAAGATTAACGAGTTGATTCAGGATACATTTAGAAACAACTTTTGGCATGAAAGATGAGTTAGTGAGTAAAACAACCCTTTCATTGTGGAAAATCAGGTAAGGTTGGCCCACCATAAACGCTTGCAGCTCAGAGAATTTGCCTTGCAGATGTCAGCAATAAGCAAAACATTTTTCAAAGTTATGAACTTTAAATCAGCCTCAAAGGCAGGTTCAAAAGGAGATATGGTAACATTTTCAAGAACAAAGTTGAGACTCTAAGGAGGAGGAAATTGCTTTTGAGGGGGTCTCAAGTGAAACATTGCTTTCATAAACTGTTTGTCCACAAAAAAGAGACAGAGGAGGTCCATGGGCATACAAGCTGAAATAGCTGCAAGACACACCTTGATAGATGCATAAGATAAGCCATTGTTGAGTAGCTCACACAAATATATTAAAACTAGAGGGGTAGACACTATACCAGGCCCTCTGTTATAGGTTAGATAACACCAAGAAAGACTCTTCCACTTGTAAACATAAGATTTTCTAGTTGCAGGTTTTCTTGCTTCCTTCAATACCTGCTGCACATCCTCATGAACAAGTGCCTAAAAGTTACCAAGACAGAATCATCCACACAGTCAATTGCAATTGCTTTAAGTGGAGGTACAGCAGTCTTCCTGACACTGTGTGACAGTTCTTGAGTGTGAGAAAGCTTGTGGTAATTGCTCTTGGTCAATTCCATTAAAATTGAGAACCAGTTTTGATTGGGCCAAAAGGGGTTCACCACAGTGATCTTTGGTAATGCTTTCTAAATCTTCAGAAATACCTTAGGTATCAGTGGAAAGGGTGGAAATGCATAAAGGAACATTCCTATACAAGAGAATGAGAATGCAGCTGTTGTCCAAGCATGGCAAATCAAGCAGATTTTTTCCAATTTTCTGTTTTGAAAGGAGGTGAACAGATCTAACTGAGTGTTGTGGCCCACATCTGTAACAAATCCTGAAAGACTTCTTCCCTGAGGTTCCACTCGTGAGGGTCCACCCAGGATCTGCTTAGTCTGTCTGCCACTATGTTTTGCTCTGATGGGATGTATGAGGCCTGAAGCATCAATGCTGTAAAGGTAGCTCCCAGGTCATCATTGCCAACTGGCAAAGAGAGTATGACCTTGTACCTCCTTGTTTGTTCAAGTATCACATGGCTGTGGTGTTGCCTGTGACCACTAAAAGCAGACCTGGACACCATAAGTGGTGAAGACCTTTTAAGGCCCGAATCACTGCTAACATTTATTTGATGTATATGTGTTTTGTAGCCTCTGAAGGACTCCATTCACCTTGCACTTGAACTCCCCTGGATACTGCTTCCTATGCAAAATTTGACAAGTCCATCTAAACTGATTGAACTGGGGTATGAAGGGAGAATGGTAGGCCTGGATTGACAGACATCTGATCCCTCCACCACTGTAACTGTCATTTCACAAATTCCAGCACTGGTATCAGGAAAGCTAAGAGATCCAGGTGCTCAGTCTAACAATTTTTAAGTGCCACTGAATCTTTCTCATATGGAGTCTGGAAAGTGGTATTATGAGGATCGTTGATGCCATGAGGCCTAAAATTTTGAGAAACTGTCTTGTGAAGGCAGCTTCTTGAAGAGAGGAATCCTTGAATATATTCTGAAAAGGCAGGACTTCTGGTAGAAAGGCCATTCTTCTTTCTTTGTCCATTGTAAACCCCAGGAAGACAATTCTCTGTGAGTGTGTGAGCCAGGATTTTTGTGACTTTATCTTGAAGTTGGAAGCAATTGGAATGTAATAACAAGCATCTTTTAGATCCAAAGTCACCATGAAACAGTGGTCCAGAAGAAGGAGTAGGGGGTCAATATCACTTAGTCGAACGATCATTTCAGCTAATACCTTTTTATATAACCCTTTTCATCAAACCTGCTATTTCGTCGAAGTCTTTAAATATTGAAGTAAGTACGATCAAACTGTTTTACTTGGCCAGCAAACAAAATTGCAGCTCTGACGTCACTAAACGTCTCCTTAAAATGGGAACACTAAAAAACTCTAAACATTATTTTAACACATAAAATTTAATCTTTAAAAAAACGGTACTTTTCCGTTATCAGGGCAACACTATAAATGCAGTAAGTAGCGCTTGTAATGTTTGCACAGCCGTTATCTTCCATATGTCTATCAGTATGGGGGGGGGGTGACAGGAGCTGCATCAGTTTTTCTGTGTCTTTTTTTTTTTTTTTTATTACATCGCAATTATGAAGAGTGGTTGGCCAACAGTCTACCTGACAAGCTCTGCTAACAGCGAGGCTTACGAGCACCAGCTAGCACATGGATGGTGTTGCCCGATGAAGCTGCATCACTTTTCTGTTTCTTTCTTTTTTTTTAAATAGGAACTAGTACTCCCTCATCCCAATGCAATTTAAAAAAGCTATGGGAAGCTTTAGAAGTGGTCGCTGCTTTGGGAAAATCTTCCACATATGTTAACCCTGAAGCATTTAATTTGAAGTGGCAGCTACTGCATTGATACTGTTAGCTTGACAACAGTAACAACAATTCTTCAGTCACTGAATTGTATAGACTTTTGTTTTGTATGTAAACTATTTTTTTTTAACAGATGGGAGTTGTGGTTTGCTGCTAACACAACTATAGAGGGTTTGAGAGCAGCTACATCACTTTTCTGTGGGCAATCTATCTAATGTAAAATTTTCTGTGGGCAATCTATCTAATGTAAAATAAAGGAGTCAAGAATGAGAACCATTTTAGACCAAAAAAATCATTGACAAAACTATCGCAAGTATGAAGTGATTGGCCAACAGACATATGGAAGCTAACAAGGTTGGCAACAAACATGCAGAAGCTAACGGCGAGGATTCCAAGCAGCAGCTACTACATTTATAGTGTTGCCCTGATAACGGAAAAGTACCAAAAAACATGAATTGCTGACATACAAAAACACTAACACTACTGTAACTTTTAATATTAAAATTTTCTTCAGATTATATTACTATACCACGTGGCAGACCGGTCTACTCAAAAGTGGGCATAGCCTTAAAATTAAAAACTTAATTGTAACCACTTTATAACATTCACTTTTGCAGGGGAGCTGCGCCTCCATGCACCCCCCAAGTAGGGGGCTTCACCCCCCACACCCCCTGAAAATTAAATATACCAACTCTGAGATTACACCATGTTGATGAAAAGGGTAAACTAGAAATAAGCTATGAATATTCTTGCCATCCTCACTATGAATATTAATTAAATGTCACAGATTTTTGAATGTCAGGTGGGGTTTCGGCAGGACTTGCTATTGCAGGTATTATATTCTGAGTGTTGGCCAACAAAAATAATTTGATTAAATTAAATTCAACAATTGAAGGCTTTGACAAAGAGGAGGTTAGACGAAAAGGGTTCGATGAAAAGATATTTGCTGAAATGATCATTCAGTTTGGACAATTGGATGGGTAACTGGAAATCCACCCCAGGGGTTCCACCTGTGCCCCTCTTGGACAGGGACAATAGGTGCTGATTTTTAGTGTCTGCTTGAGACAGACACCCTTGGGGAACATGGGTTGAACTTGACTAGGCTTGTAAAGGCCCTGGGGCCATTAGCCTAGTAAAGTAACCTCCTATGATCCTAAACTGTAAGCACATTGCAAATAAATTTCCACATGAAGCCTTGATAATTTAACTACTAAAGACTAAATTATAAGACTGAGCCAACTTTTTTCCCTTGAAATCCTTACCACTTGACAATTTTATCTGGGGTATAGGGTTATAAGAAGCCAATACCATCTTGACAGTGAAGACAGGACCTTTTCTATGGTCTTTAGTGATATGCACAGGGAATTTTTAGATATATTTTATTCGGCTGTAGGGATTGATAGTGTTACCAATGATGTCTTCTCGTGCATACATACTTTTGTGAAGCCCTTCTTTTCAGAGTCTGGTGCCCTGATGAAACCGGAGAAGGGTGATTCAAATATGGATAAGTCTAGGGTTGTTTTGATATATTCTGGTGATATCAGTTTGGTTTGTGATGTTGTGAAGAAGAATTGGTAGATCTTGATGGTTGACAAAGGTTTTAAGAAGGTATTGGGTGATTGACCTAAGTTTTCTTTTAAGAATAATCCATCTCTCAAACGTCAACTGTGTTATAGTCAACATAAGGGTCCTCAATCAGTTTTTTTGCTGTGATAATGTTTCCTAATAGATGGTTTCTGAGAAGCAGACAGAATGTTGACCACTGCAGGAGGAAGCCTGTTGTCTTTGGCTAAGATTAAAATTAGAGGTGCCATGCGGTTAACTTCATGGAAATGTGATCTGCGGAGGCAGTCCAGGGGGATGGGATAGAAGATCTGGATATTGATCCAGAATCCATGGAGGCTGTACTTAGAAGAGGCCACAAGAAGGGGAACCAAGTCTGTTGGAGCCAAAAGGGTGCAATGAGGATAACTATGGCCTTGCACTGTCTGACTTTCAGTATGAATTTGCTCATTAGAGGTAATGGGAGAAAGGTATACAGAAGTCCTAGTGGCCAATTGTGGACCAGAGAGACTCTCCTTGAGGTGAAATCAGGGCTAAGTACCTGATGCATGTTTTGCTCAGATAGGAGGTACAGGTCACAAACAGGCTGGCTCCAGCGGCTGAAAATTGTTGTGCCATCACAGAGTGGAGGGACCACTCATGAGGCATTAGAAGCATTTTGCTCAATTTGTCTGCAAGTACATTGGTGATCACCAGGATGTGCATTGCAATTAGAAAGTGTTGTGAAGACATTACCCACTGCCACACCTTCATGCTTCACAACAAAGGCCTCGTCCTTGTTTGTTGATGTACCATACAACGGTCATGTTGTCTGTCTGAATGGATATCACACCCTTGGAGAGTAGGTCCTGAAATGCCTGCAACTCTAGGAGAACTGTCCTCATCACAGAGATACTGATGTGAAGATTGGCCTCTCTCATTGACAATGTACCTTGGACCATCTTCCCTTTGAAATGCCCCACCCACCCTAGAAGGGATGCATCCTTGGTTACTGTTGCTGTAAGAGGATCTATCTGCAAAGAACAGCTGTTGGTCACCAATGGGAAGGTTAGCCACCATGAGATGTGGTTTCTGTATAAATGTGTAATTCAGATCCTTGCATGTAGGAGGTGACTGGATTGTGTCCATTGTACTAATAAGGTCCATTGTAGTAGTCTCATGTAATATCTTGCTAGGGGAATCTTAAGAATTGTAGATGCCATGAGACCTTTGAGACATAGGATCAACCTTGCTGGTGATTTTGGGTGGTGAAGAATGATTAGGGCTGTCATGCTTACTGATTGAACTCTGTCAGGAGGAAGGCTGACTATCTGATGTTTTGTATTGAGGTGGCATCCTATGAATTTTGTGATTTGCGTTGGAGTCAACTGACATTCTGGAAGATCTAATGAAATTTCTAGTTTCTGAAGCAACTGGAGTACATGGTCCTGGTGTTTGTGAAGGAGATCCTCTGTGGGAGCAGTGAGAAGCCAGTTGTCTAGATATGGGAAGACCTGAATCCCCTGAAGGCACAGGTAGGCTGCTACAACTGCTGTGATCTTGGTGAACACTATGGGGGCTGTAGTGAGACAGAATGGCAGAGCTCTGAATTGGAAATGATTGGCTCCCAACCAAAATCAGAGCTATCTCCTGCAGTGCTTTGCTATTTTGATGTGATAGTAAGCATCTTGGCAATCTACAAAGCACATCCGATCATCCTGCCTCAGTAGAGGTAAAATGGACTGAACTGTCACCATCCAAAATTTTGTCTGTTTTACAAACTTGTTCAAATGACTTAGCTCCAAAATGGGTCTGAGGTCCCCAGTAATTTTTGGCAGTAAAACTAATCTGGAATAGACACTGGATTCTAACTGGTCATGGGGGGGGGGGGCAGTTGGATACTCTCTTTTCTAGCTGCTTTGAAATTTCTATGGCTGCTTAGTCCCACTGATTGTGCAGAACATTGGGGATTTTCTTTCTTTTTTTTTGTGGTTGAAGAAAAAAGGGAATTGAGTAACCTTAGCACCCATGAATCTGGTGCTATATGTTTCCAGGGTTGAGGGTGTAAGGAAAGACCCCCGTGACTGCTTTTAGAGTACATCAGTTGGGCAACCACTCAGGGGCAATGAAAGGCTTTCTCTGAAAAGGGACCTTGAAAGACTTGATTTTGCAGTCTGCCTCTGCCCCTTGGGCATCATCCATTGAAATTGCCTTCCCCTCTGCCATGGGAAGGTCTTTCAGCTAGGGAGTCATGGAAAGAACCCTGTGATTCACAGAACCATATCTTCTTTCCTGACCTGTGGTTTCTAGAGAATGTTCTTTGTAGAGTGGAGAAGCATACTCCCACTGCAGAGAGAGTAGTTCCAAATATTGACTCCTAGCAAGTGTATCCTTGACTTGAGGTCCAAAGAAGGTGGAACCATCATAAGGGGTGTGACAAAAGGAGGTAGCGCTAGCACAGCTAGCTGGAATTTTGTAAATAATTATATGCCATTGGTGAATATGAAAATGATTTATACAAGATGCTTGTGTTACAAATGTATTAGAACTATATGTCATGTATGCATATCAAACTACTTTGTACAGATGTGTGTTGAAAAGATATTTGTAATGTGCTGTGTTTGAAATGTAACCACAATGTGCCTACTGGAGAGAACAGAAATGTACATGCACTATTGTAACTGTTTAAATTAATTTGTTTTTACAGAGGAAGCTGGAGGGTTAAACTCAGTGCAGCAAACTTTAGAAAAATATCTGAAATTAAAACACTTAATAGGCTAGGCCATAAAGATGCTATCTCACGGTTTCAATGCAGCCAGAAACACAAAGTGTGTACTAGGAAGCTTTATATATTGTCTTTGGGTGAACTAATTACACTCTGGAAGCATGGAGGTATGCAATTGTTTATGACTTCCAGCACCTGCCAAAGATCTGAGCAAAAGCCCTTGTGTGCATATTTTTATAGGTAGGTGCTAAATATTGCCAGCTGCCAGAAACAGGGGTTTACATGAGAACTAGAAGTCAGATGGCTAGAAATGACGTCATTCTGCAAGCTATCCCAGCAGGAATATTTTAGATATTATTTTGAGAAGTCTCTTAGTGAGATAAAGCATTCTGTATTCTGTCTTGTACCTGACAACACAAGAAGAACCATTCACTGCATCATCTGCCTCACTTTAGTAAATAAGTTACTAGAAAATAGTATAGTTCTCTTAGATTCAGTCAGGAATATAGTGAAGTGTAGTTTAGATATTATTTTTCTTTATTTGTTTGAGATTATCCTTCAATGTTGTTTTAAATATTTTCTGTGATTTTGAACTCTGATGTCACTGTGAATATATACTTCATATTTTCTTGTACTTTTATTATTTATTATTAAATATATTTAAACCTTTCATTGTGGCTGATCTTTAGCCGCGATGGTACAGCAGTTGCGTTGTTGCCTCACAGCAAGAGGTTCTCCCATTCGATTTTCAGCTAGTGTGCGGGGAGTGCCTTCTGTGTGGAGTCTGCATGTCCTCCCCGCGGTCGAGTGGCCTCCAAAAGACATGCGTGAATGGGCGTGCCTTTGCTGAAGGTTGGGCGTTGGGCTGGCAACTCGGCACCATAAAAATCTACTGTCAATCATTAGCGGACCAGAGTTCCACTATGGCGACCCCTAACCGGGAAAAGCCAAAAAGACAAACATTGTGGCTGATCTTTGTAGAGATGTTTAAGTTTTGAGAGTACTTGCATATTTATTTGGTAACACTGTGTGAGCCACTCCTAACAGCCTTGCTCTTGGTCAAACAACAATTTATATTAATATTAATATTACACAGCAAGATTGGTCACCCTTTGTTAAGGGCCTTAAAGTAGCTGTCAAGGGGTTCTGGTGGCAGTGGTAACTATCTTATAGTCTGGGCAAAAGGGAGCATAGCTAGTAAACCTGTGGCAGTCTTTCCCAGGTGTGTGTGTGTGTGTGCGTGTGTGTGTGTGTGTGTGTGTGTGTGTGTGTGTGTGTGTGTGTGTGTGTGTGTGTGTGTGTGTGTGTGTGTGTGTGTGTGTGTGTGTGTGTGTGTGTGTGTGTGTGTGTGTGTGAGTAGCATCCTGCCTCACCAAGAATGATGCCACAGTATAAAAAAAAATGATCAATTTCAACAATTGGCTAAGTTTCTGGTGTCATTCAAAGGGGATCCAGTATCTGTTCACCTGGGATGACATGCGCGATAAGCCACGTTGCTTCGCAAGAGATGGCTTGCACCTGTCACCCTTAGGCTTTCGAATACTAGCAAAAGCTTTTGCTGCCCCCATAGTGCCTTTTTTAGGCAAGGCTCAAAAGACAAACCCACCACCATAAATAGCACAAGTAACCAAAAACTTTTAGTTATGTACTTACCATAACTTTAGATGTTTGGGATCCATCTCGCCTACATTCTGTACTGATGGGTTCGGAGCCAATCCTCGGCTCCGACTCGGCACGCTATACTATAGAGCAAAGTCTCTTATTGGCTGAGCTATTCTACATCCCTGGATGCACCACCACAGCTTCCCCAGATCTTGTTTGTCCGCACACATGCACACACACATAGACTGTTGATATAATATTGCCAGGTGTTTCAAGATGAAACGGCTAAATTTGAACCGTCCGGTCTCTTCTGATCTCCAAGGCAGGGGGAAGGAGGGTTGGGTTATTAGGAATGTAGGCGAGATGGATCCCAAACATCTAAAGTTATGGTAAGTTATGGTAAGTACATAACTAAAAGATGTTATGTGATCCTATCTCGCCTACATTCTGTACTGATGGGACAGCGTCCCTAGCACCTGATTCCTGGGTGGCTCACTGGAAAACACTCCTGAGAACTGTGGAACTGAAGGAAGCTCGCCCCCGAGATGCCACGTCCAATTTGTAATGAGAAATAAATGTGTGAGGAGAGGACCAGGTAGCCGCAGCACAAATGTCACTAATGGCAAGCTTAGAGTGAAAGGCCGTCGAAGTAGCCATAGCCCTTGTAGAATGAGCTTTCACTGAGGTTGTAAGCTCTTTATTAGAAAGGAAGTAAGTATGGCTGATACAGTCCCTGATCCACTTGGCAATAGTGACCTTTGTTACGGCTTTGCCCAATTTATTGTCCGAAAAGGACACAAACAACTGATCTGTTTTCCGTGTTTGGTGCGTCCTATCTAAATAGAAGCGCAATTGCCTGTGAACATCCAATGAGTGGAAGATATATTCCGCTCTGTCTGAGTAGTTCGGGAAGAAAACTGGAAGTTCCAATGACTGTTGAAGACAAAAACTAGAACAAACCTTGGGAACAAAGGATGGATTAGGCCTGAGGGATACTCTATCCTTGTGAAAAACCAGGTACGGTGGTTTGACACATAGGGCTTGAAGTTCCGAAACTCTTCTGGCTGATGTAATTGCCACCAAAAAAGCAGTCTTCCAAGAAAGAAATTTCAAGTCACAAGTTGCTGCCGGTTCGAAGGGGGAAGTGGTCAAAGCACCTAATATGAAATTAAGATCCCACGGTGGAGCGGGATGAGAAATCGGAGGTCGTAGCAGCCCAGCACCTTTCATGAAGGCTTTACACAACTTATTGCTCATCAAAGGTGGGTCTATACTTTCATGAAAATTAGAAATAGCTGCCAATTGAACCTTGATGGTAGAGACCGAAGAACCTTGATTGAATAAAGAAGCTAAAAACTTCAAAACTTCTGACACCGGGGCAGTAATGGGATCTAATCCCCGGAGTTGGGCCCAAATAGTGAATCTCTTCCATTTGCTGTTACACATTTTTTTAGTCGAAGTCTTGTGGGCCGAGGACAAGATATGTATGACTTCCGAGTCCAAAACATGGTTCCTGACTATGGTCGGAAGAGGAGGAGCCAAGCTGTTAACCTCAATGAGTGAAGGGACTGATGAAGTTGTCCCGACTGGTGGATCAAGAGGTCTGGAACCTGGTCCAGGAACCAAGGACCGTCCAGTGCATATTTCCGAAGAAAAGGGCAACCAGACTTGACGAGGCCAGTGTGGGGAAACTAAAATCATCTTGCTCTGCAAGTGAATCGCCTTCTGGATTACCCTGGGAAGAAGGGGAACCAGTGGAAAGGCGTATAGTAAGCCGGTGGGCCAAGCTTGGACTAGGGCGTCCTTGGGAAACTCCCCCGGAACTGGGGTGAGAGAGAAGAACTGTTGGTATTTCGTATTGAGAGGAGTTGCAAAGAGGTCGCAACAAGGAGTTCCCCATCTTCTGAAAATCTGAGTTGCCACTCTGTCGTTCAGAGACCACTCGTGAGGGGAGAGAATAGTTCTGCTCAGTCTGTCGGCTATCACATTGGATCTCCCCCGAATGTGTGTTGCTACCAAAAAATGTTTGGGTGCAATCGCCCAATCCCATACTTTCATGGCCTCTCTGCAAAGGGGGTAGGCCCTGGTCCCTCCCTGCTTGTTCAGGTACCAGACTACTGACATGTTGTCGGACTGAATGGCAATCATGCCCTGGGGGAGGTAACAGTGTAGTGCTTGTAGCAACAGAAGCACCGCCCTCATTTCCAGTATGTTGATGTGGAGGAAACTCTCGTCGGAGTGCCACTTGCCTTGGACTGACCTGCCCAGGTAATGTCCCCCCCACCCCGTCTGGGAGGTGTCCGTAGTCAATGTGGCCACTGGAGGTGGTGGAACGAAGGGTCGCCCCTGATCCAGGTTGGAGGAAAGGAGCCACCAACGGAGGTCCTGTTTGCACGTCTCCGTGATCAGAACGAGGTGACTGAGAGGGAGATCCTGATAAGACCACTGGACTGACAGGAGCCACTGGAGAATCCTCATATGCAACCTTGCCAAGGGGACTAGGAGAACGGTGGCCGACATGGAACCTAACAGTTGTAGGACCATCCTGGCTGGGGCCCGGCATTTGAGGAGCAATGCTCGAACTTGAGACTGTAATATCTCTATCCTCTCTGTAGGAAGATAGACCCGCATTTGCTTTGAATCTATCTCTACTCCGATAAACCGTATGCGCTGAGATGGCAGCAACACAGACTTTGCCCAATTGAAGGTGATTCCTAGGGAGTTGCCTAGAGATATAGTGGCTGCTAGGTTCTGTAAGAGTAGACGCCTGGAGGTGGTAGTTAGGAGCCAGTCGTCTAGGTATGGAAACACCTGGAATCCTAGACTTCTCAGGTGAGCAGTCACCACCGCCAAACATTTGGTGAACACCCTGGGGGCTGTGGTGAGACCAAAGGGCAGTGCACGGAACTGGAAATGACTGTCTCCCAGGCTGAAGTGCAAGTGTCTCCTGGACGCCTGATCTATCAGGATGTGATAATAGGCGTCCTTGAGATCTATGGAGCACATCCAAACAGCTTCCTCCAGCAGCGGGAGAATGGATTGTAAGGTGACCATCCGGAACTTGGACTTTTTGACAGAATGGTTGAGCTTGCTGAGATCCAAAATGGGCCACATGTCCCCGGTCTTTTTTGGCACCAAAAAGAATCTTGAGTAAGTCCATAATCCGGTCTGGTCTTTGGGGACCGGTTGGATGACTCCTTTTTGAAGCAGCTTTGAGATTTCGATGGCTGCGAGATCCCATTGACTGGGTGGTGGGTCTGGGATTTTTCGAGATGGTGGGGGGAGCTGAGAAAAAGGGATGGTGTAACCTCCGGCAATGATTCGGAGCACCCATCAGTCCTGAGTGATATTCTCCCAGGCCTTTAGGTGCCTCGAAAACCGACCTCCGACTGGCTCCGGAGCGGTGCAGTCGGGCAATCCTTCAGGGATGCTGGAAGGTTGCGGAGCCACGAAAGGACTCGCGGTCTCCAGTGTTGCGGGGGCCTCTGCCACCTCTGGGACAGCGTCTTCCTGAAAAATTTCCCCCTCCTCTGCCTCTAGAAGGGGAATCATCCTGCTGTGAGGGGTAAGTCTTTTGAGATTTACGGAACCACATTTTCCCCCCTCTTCTAGCCTTGGGATAAGGCCGGAAGGGAGTGGAAAAAACGTGCCCCTACGGCAGTCAAAGTCTTACCCTCTTGTTCACAGCGGGTCAAGGTGTCCTTTACCTTGGGTCCAAACAAAGAGGACCCATCAAAGGGAGCGTCAGCAAAGGAAGACTTGAAGGCCTCCGCAAAGTGACACAGGTGGAGCCAGGCTTGTCTCCGTAGAGCAACACCTGTTCCCGCCGCTCTACTTGCCCCCTCGGCTGCATACGAAATGAGCCTCATGGACGAGTTCAATAATGATGATAAGGTAGCCAGCTGAGAGCTAACCGTCTGGGCCAACTGTTCAGGTAGGTTACCAGAGAAGGTATCTGAAAGTTCCTTGACCAGATCCCTCTGAAATCTGGTGAAGTGCGTCAGATAATTCAGAGACTTTAAAGTAAAGGCTGCTGAAGTAAGGGTGCACTTCCCATACCGATCCATGCTCCTAGACTCTTTATTAGGAGGATGGACGGACGTAGACGCCTCTGCCACATCTTGTTGGGTAGCAGATGCCACCACCAGGGCATCTACAGCCACACCTTTAGAGAGAAATTCCTTTTCGGGGGGGGCTGAAAGAAATTTATTAGGGCGAGCTGGCACCGGTTCCACAGAATCTGGGTGCTCCCACACCCTTCGAGAGATCAAATCTAGAAGCTCATCGAAGGGCGGAGACACCCAGGAGGTGGAGGGCTGAGCCCCGAAGGCCTTGAGGAATACTGACTCCTCAGCAGAAGGGGGTTTGGACTGCCAGTTGCCTCGTTGCTTCAGGAATTCTAAGATGTCTGCAAAGGAGACATCATCCGAGGACGACTTGGGGACCCCTCCGCATCATCGAGGTCGGTGTCCGAGGTGAGAGACTCGTCCGGGGAGTCGACGTGCTTCCTCTTGCACTGTCTCTTCCTGGGAGGTTCCTCCGAAGAAGCCTCAGAAGGACCTCCAGGAAGGGGGGAACCCCCAATGGGGGTGACCTCAGGCCCCAGGGCTCCGCTGTCTTGAGACAGGGGGACTACAAAGGAACCAGTCTCCATGCCAAGGGAAGGTGCCGGTGAGACGGTGGAGGTGGCCAAAGAAGATTTGGCCAAAGCACTCCTCATGGCCCTGAAGGCGGGACCCCCAGAGTTCTGGGAAGGTCCATCCCCTAAGGCCACAACAGTAGACGGCACTCCCGCAGCCGACGCACTGAGAGGGAGGCTCAGAACCGAAAACATCGGTCACAAAGTGTCACCCCCGGGGCTGACTGAGGAGGTCCGTGTACCGAACTCCGATCCGAAGGTCGGGGTTGGAGTAAGGGTCGGAGCTGACCTGAAAACCTCCACCGGCTCCACTAGCACTGACTCCAACGGTGCCGAGGCTGTTGGAGGAGGAACCAAGACAACAGGGTGGGCAACTGGCTCCGGAGCCGACTGGGCTGGAGCCGAGACCAACTTTTGGAAGACTGGAGACTGAAACAGCCTTTGAAGTACCCTGTCTATGTCCGAATCCGACATTCTCGAAGACCGAGAAGAGATCGAACGAGTTGACTTCTCCACCGGTTCCGAAGGACTGGGGGACCGGCTCCGAATCGTCTCAATGAATATCGGTGCCGAGGGAGACTCCACAACCATAGTAATTTCCCTCGGAGCCGAAGTGGACTTCGGCGCCGAAGGGGAAGAGTCTGAGCGGGCAACTCTCATCGGCTCCGAGGTCAGTGGAGCCGATGAAGGTGACCCGCCTCTCGAAGCCCCAGCCGTCGGCTCTGAAGCCAGAGGAGTCGAGGCTTGAGGCATCGAGGCAGACCATTCTGCCCTCAGCTCTGAAGTCTGTGGAGCCGATGGAGAAGGCTGCCGAAATTTCTTTGCGGCCGGTTCCGATGGGCTGGTCGGAGCCGATGATTTCTTTTTCTTCGATGGAGAAGAGGAAGAAGATAAAGCCTCCTCAAAAGTAGGTTTAATAAGCCCTTTTAATATCAATTTGTTTTTCCTCTCTTGGAGGACCCGGAAGGAAAAAGCGTGACAAACGCTGCATGACTCCTGAAGGTGTATAGGGCCTAAACAATACACACATAGAGAGTGATCGTCCGTTATGGACATTTTGTAGCTGCATTTAGAGCACTTCTTGAACCCAGAAGGTCTGTGCTCTTTCGACATATTCAGTTTTAAACAGTACACCAAAAAGGGAAAAACTTTCTAAACTGTCAAAGAAGAACAAACAAGGACAAGATCCCTCTAATAGAAAACGGGATTACTTGTCCAACTATAACACTGAACAATCAAAATTCTGACAGAAATTTGTGAAGAAAATAGACACTTAGCTCAGCCAAGTCCGAGACCACGTCTTTTGCTGTAAAGCGGCAAACGAGATCTGGGGAAGCTGTGGTGGTGCATCCTGGGATGTAGAATAGCTCAGCCAATAAGAGACTTTGCTCTATAGTATAGCGTGCCAAGTCGGAGCCGATCCCATCAGTACAGAATGTAGGCGAGATGGGATCACATAACATCTGAGGGTTATGCTACTCAATGCCAGAAGTCTAAACCTCAAAATGCATGCACTCGAGGCACTCCTCAGTATGGAGAACATCTATATCTGTGCAGTAACAGAAACCTGATTTAAGGCTCCTTAGAGCACCGCAGCACTACCGGGCTATAACTCATACCATACTTTTCGGCCACAGAACCCGGACCGAAACACAAAAGGTGGGGGTGTATCCATCTTCATCAAGCATACCCACAACTCCAGGTTAGTGGTACAGCACAATGCCTCAGAGATCATCCATGTTCAACTAACAACGGGCAAAACTGCAATTCAAATTATAGCCTGCTACAGATCACCCACCATGACCCAGGACCCCCATTCCGCATTTCTGGAGAAACTGGAAAATATGAAGGTCCTACCAAACACCCTAATATTGGGTGATTTCAATTACCCAAACATTAACTGGGAGAACTACTCAAGTACTAACTCCCTTGCCCAACGCTTCCTAGAATTTATTGTATAGCTTGTTTATGGCAGGGGTCCACCAGACTGGTTTCCTTTTCTTGAAGGAATGAGTCTTGGTTTTCCGAGGTGGAAAAGTTCACAGCCCCCATGCTAAAGGAAAATGCTATCCAAGCTGCTGAATCCCTTACAAAGGCACTCTAAAAGCACCTGCAAGAATGCATGGATAGTGCTATCTCAAGCAAAACCAAGACTCATTCCTTCAAGAAAAGGAAACCAGTCTGGTGGACCCCTGCCATAAACAAGCTATACAATAGAAGGAGGAAACTAGTGCAGAAAAGAGTAAAATCCCAAGAAGGAAAGACATCCCTGATTAGTATCAGCAAGAAACTATGATCCCTCATAAAATCATCCAAAGCTAGCTTCATAAGAAAAATTGCCAAGGACTCCAAAGATAACCACAAAGCATTCTTTAGCTATGTCAAGAACCTAAGTGGAAACTCTCAGATCTGCTCTGAGTTAGTGCAGAATGGCACAAAATACACTGAACTAACTGACATTGCCAACATTCTGGCAGACAGGTTTAGTGAAAACTTCATCCCCCCCTCACCCCCTAAAGGGCCCATAACCATACCGGAAGAATGTAGTACCTCAGCAATCACTGACACACAGACTAAAACAGCCCTATCCAAAGCCAAAAATACAGCTTCAGTGGGACCAGATGGTATCCCAGGCTGTGTCTTACATGAGCTCCAAAATGAACTAACCTCTCACCTAAACACACTTTTCAAACTCAGCCTCTCTACAGGCTACATACCCATAGAGTGGCGCACAGCAACCATTATCCCACTCCACAAAGGTGGAGCCACAACGGACCCCGGGAACTATCTATAAGTCTGACTAGCCTGGTCTGCAAGGCTATGGAGTGCATCATCATGGAATTCATTAACAGAGACATTGGGAACCTCCAAACATTGGACCCTACCCAGTTTGGCTTTGTTAAGGGCAGATCATACCTCCTAAACCTGGTGGACTTCTCTGGGACAGTTACCAAGGCTTTAGACGAGGGAAAGGAGGTCCACACAGCCTACCTAGACCTCGCAAAGGCTTTTGACACCATTCCTCATTCTGGTATTATAGACAAGCTCACCAGCCTAAACATAAACTCCTACGTCATGAGATGGGTTGCCAATTGGCTCACGGATAGAACCCACACGGTGAGAGTTGCAGGCTCTAGGTCTGACTCTAAACCAGTTACAGGGTTCAGTCTTGGGACCCCTCCTGTTCGGTATATACTTCTCAGAGGTACAGGCATGCACAGGAGGACTATGGCTGACCAAGTTCGCAGACGACTGCAAACTGGGGACCATAATTGACTCTCCAGCTGATACAGACATCCTCCAGACGGGTCTCACTGAGACGGATACCTGGTGTCAAAATCATGGCCTCAAGCTAAATGCCAAAAAGTGCATAGTCATTCCCTTTGAAAAAAACAAAGTACCCGTGAACTACCACATACGTGGTAGTCCCCTAAATACAGAAAATGTAATAAGGGATCTGGGGACCCAATAGATAGTAATCTCTCCTTTGATAATCATATTGCCAAGGTGGTTAGAAAATCCTTCTATGTGGCCCACCTAATCACAAAAGGCTTCGCATCTAGAACAAAAGAGGTCATTGTGCCCCTCTACTTATCACTCATTAGACCCATCATAGAACACAATGCCCCATTTGGGATGTACCTTACAAGACACCTGCAACAGCTGGAAAGACCACAGAAGTACCTCACCAAGAGGATAACTGGCCTCAAACATATGCCCTATGCAGCCTGACTGAAGAAACTTCAGCTGTACTCGTTTGCATACCGCTTACTCAGAGGTGATCTCTGCCTGACATACAAGGCCATGTCCAACCCAGAATTGATGAACATGCTCCACCTAAAAAGAAACAAACCCCCAAGAGCCTCACGCTCTAGGGATCTAAACTTCACCACAATGATAAATAGGGTGTGCTGGAGGGATAGATTCCTGTCCCAGAAACTCCCCATGCTTTGGAATAGGATTCCAATCTACATTAGGCAGAGCCCCACACTAACACTCTTCAAGAGAATCCTTGACGAGTAGATGGGAAACAGAAGATTTACCCCGGGGATCACTGCAGTGGCTCTGCTGGACAGAGGCACAGGGAACTAATGGCTCTGCTGGACCGAGGCACAGGGAACTAATCTAAAGGGGCATCGAAAGCCAACACATTCTGGCTAGGCTTATAGATGCCCTCGGGCAGATAGCCTAGTACTTATCTATGAACCTGTGTGTGTGTGTGTGTGTGTGTGTGTGTGTGTGTGTGTGTGTGTGTGTGTGTGTGTGTGTGTGTGTGTGTGTGTGTGTGTGTGTGTGTGTGTGTGTGTGTGTGTGTGTGTGTGTGTGTGTCTGTGCAAATCAAATCTCCAAGAGTGAGTATGTGTCAGCTACTTGGTCAGAGACATGAAGCACTGGTTGGGCAGAGAGAGAGAGTGTTGGAGGACTTGGCTTGGAACCCTAGATAAGGACTCAACTCTACAGCTGTACTAGTGGGGAGTCTTATTTGGGGATCTGGAGAAAGAGAGAGGAAACAACCCCAGATTGACTGTGTTCCCTGTGTGCTTGTAAGGGAAATTACACTTGATGCAGACAGCTACATCTGGAAATACTGTGTGTATACCTGATATCCTCCCGATGAATGTCCCTCCACAGGTACCAGTGGTGAGGATTTAGGCTCCTTGATTACTGGCCTAGAGGTGGAATATTCACATCATATATTGGTTGACAGTGGTGGGTCATCACAAGGGGCATTAATGAAGGACAACTTATAGCCTTCTGTAAAGTGACATAGTCACATTCATGCATGCCAGCAAATGGTGATGCTCCGCCACATATGGATGCGACTATGGGTGGTGGCGCATGGTAATGACGGTGCCTGCCTCTCTGGCTGTACCATTAGCTGCATTAAAGAGAAGACTGAAGGGTGGAAATCTGGGAGTCCACTGTCTTTTGAACATCCTGTGGCAGTACCCCTGAAAGAGACTTGGTGATCTCCTTTGTCAGGTCTCTCTGGAATCTTGTAAGGTGAGCAAGATATTGACACCATTCCCCATTCCGGTATTATAGACAAGCTCACCAGCCTGTACATAAACTCCTATGTCACGAGATGGGTTGCCAATTGGCTCATGGATAGGACCCACACGGTGAGAGTTGCAGGCTCTAGGTCCGACTCTAAACCAGTTACAAGTGGCATCCCCCAGGGCTCAGTCCTGGGACCCCTCCTGTTTGGTATATACTTCTCAGAGGTACAGGCATGCACAGGAGGACTATGGCTGACCAAGTTCACAGACGACTGCAAACTGGGGGCCACAATTGACTCTCCAGCTGATACAGACATCCTCCAGAAGGATCTCACTGAGACGGATGCCTGGTGTCAAAATCATGGCCTCAAGCTAAATGCCAAAAAGTGCATAGTCATCCCCTTTGGAAAAAACAAAGTACCCGCGAACTACCACATACGTGGTAGTCCCCTAAATACAGAAAATGTAATAAGGGATCTGGGGACCCAATAGATAGTAATCTCTCCTTTGATAATCATATTGCCAAGGTGGTTAGAAAATCCTTCTATGTGGCCCACCTAATCATAAAAGGGTTCGCATCTAGAACAAAAGAGGTTATTGTGCCCCACTACTCATCACTCATTAGACCCATCATAGAGTACAATGCCCCATTTGGGATGTACCTTACAAGACATCTGCAGCAGCTGGAAAGACCACAGAAGTACCTCACCAAGAGGATTACTGGCCTCAAACATGTGCCCTATGCAGCCTGACTGAAGAAACTCCAGCTGTACTCGGTTGCATACCGCTTACTCAGAGGTGATCTCTGCCTGACATACAAAGCCATGTCCAACCCAGAATTGATGGACTTGCTCCACCTAAAAAGAAACAAATCCCCAAGAGCCACACACTCTAGGGATGTAAACCTCACCACAATGATAAATAGGATGTTCTGGAAGGATAGATTCCTGTCCCAGAGACTCCCCATGCTTTGGAACAGGATTCCAATCTACATTAGGCAGAGCCCCACACTAACACTCTTCAAGAGAAACCTTGACGAGTAGATGAGAAACAGAAGATTTACCCTGGGGATCACTGCAGTGGCTCTGCTGGACAGAGGCACAGGGAACTAATGGCTCTGCTGGGCCGAGGCACAGGGAACTAATCTAAAGGGGAGTCGAAAGCCAACACATTCTGGCTAGGCTTATAGATGCCCTCGGGCAGATAGCCTAGTACTTACCTATGAACCTATGTGTGTGTGTGTGTGTGTGTGTGTGTGTGTGTGTGTGTGTGTGTGTGTGTGTGTGTGTGCAAATCAAATCTCCAAGAGTGAGTGTATGTCAGCACTTGGTCAGAGACATGAAGCACTGGTTGGGCAGAATGAGAGTGTTGGAGGATTTGGCTTGGAACCCTGGATAAGGACTCAACTCTACAGCTGTGCTAGTGGGGAGTCTTATTCAGGGATCTGGAGAAAGAGAGAGGAAACAGCCCCAGATTGACTGTGTTCCCTGTGTGCTCATAAGGGAAATTACACTTGACGCAGACAGCTGCATCTGGAAATACTGTGTGTGTACCTGTTATCCTCCCGATGAATGTCCCTCCACAGGTGCCAGTGGTGAGGATTTAGGCTCCTTGATTACTGGCCTAGAGGTGGAATTTCCACATCACATATTGGTTGACAGTGGTGGGTCATCACAAGGGGCATTAATGAAGGGCAACTTACAGCCTTCTGTAAAGTGACATAGTCACATTCATGCATGGCAACAAATGGTGATGCTCCGCCACATATGGATGTGACTATGGGTGGTGGCGCATGGTAATGTCGGTGCCTGCCTCTCTGGCTGTACCATCAGCTGCATTAGAGAGAAGACTGAAGGGTGGAAATCTGGGGGTCCACTGTCTTTTGAACATCCTGTGGCAGTACCCTTGAAAGAGACTTGGTGATCTCCTTTGTCAGGTCTCTCCGGAATCTTGTAAGGTGAGCAAGATATTTCAGTGATTGAAGGGCAAACATCAGTGGCTTCCCTAGATTTTCTATTATGGAGATGAATAGAACAACATTCCTCTGATACCTCTTTCTTAGTGGCTGCTGCTACTGCGATGACATCTACAGGTGAACCCGTACCCCAGTACTTCCTATCTGTCTGGGTAGACTGTGGGAGATTGGCATAAAGGTTAAGGTATTTACCTTAAAGACGCAAGGTACAGGGTTTGATTCTCACATGGGGTAGTTGGCTAGGCTTAAAATGGCCCATAAGGGCAGTTAACCTAGTATGAACCTATGAGCACACACAAAATGCAATCAGCTTTCTTTGGAATGGGTTCCACCACATTGGGGTCCTTCCATGCCTGTTGAGCCACAAGGTCTATAAGGATGTCAATGGGTGGTACCACCTAGGACAAGTTAGTCCTGAAACAAAAGCCTCTAAACATACTGACTCATCCAGAGAAGAATCTTGGGATTCCCAACCCCCTCTCTATTTCATTCATTCTAAAGTATCTCCAAATGAGACATCTTCAGAGAGGGAGTGAGGGAAGTGCCCTCCTTCCTCTAAATCAATATCTTCTGTAAAAGGCTCAGGTGATGAGTCTAGATGTTTCTGCTTCCATGTCCGTTTTCTGGGAAAACCTTCTGGAGGTTCAGCAGAATGTTCAGAATCAGATGGGGAACTGACAAAGCAGATTTTCTCAGAAGCTCTCGGTGCCGACAGTCCCTTTATAACTATATATAGAGGAGAAGCAGATTGCAGGTGTAGTTTAGGTGGAACCAAAATAGTAGTAGCTGCCTTGTCTTTGGAAGATGCCAAAACCTTTTCAAAAGCTTCAAAAGCCAAGACTGCTATCAGCACTGATGATTCCCTCCACTACAAAGAAGAAGAGAAAATTTCAGCTCCAATGAGCCTCAGTTACAAAGCAGATCTTGGTCCTGAGCTATCAAAAGCTGAGGCTCTAAGAGGAAGAGATAGCTCAAAGAACCTCAGTGCTGAATCACTCCCCCGAATTTCGGCTCCAAAGCTTTGGCTACGAGTCTCATCTCAATCCGATGTTATCAGCATAATAAGAGATTGGTATATAGTTGGGGTGGAAGATGTGAGGAGCTCTGGCACCAACAAAGGAACTATGGTTCCAATTGGTTCTAATGAACCCAAAGCCAGAGGTTGCATTGGTGCAGATTCTTGCATGGAGGGTTAAGGTGGCCAGCAGTTGGCACCTTCCCAGGTGATGGTGGCTGGATAACTCCAAGCTGAACCTGCATCTTCAAAAATTTTCTCCTCATCCTGGCAATGTCCATCTCTGTAAGACTTCTAGATGACCAGGAGGATGAAGCTACCAAGGAGGGTCGAGACTCTCTCTTTTCTTGAAGTATGCATTAATGAAGTCTTTGAAGTCATTGGTTCCAGTGAAAAATGTGCCCTTGGAAAAGGTTCCATCCCAGTCAGACTTTCCCAGTTAAAAAAATGGAAATAAATAAAATAAAAATATAATAACCAAAAAAGTTTTAATAAAGGTTTAACACTACTAGACATGTCTACAGTATAAATACAACAAAAACTATTACTGGTGATAGAAAATAGTGAAATTTAAGACGACTCACAGTAGTGGCGTATAACTCGGGAAAACCTTTGTGAAACTGTAGAAAGCTCACTGTACATCCGAAAAGTTCAACCAGCAAATGAGATCTGAGTATCTGTAGTTTAACCTAGAGTATTGTAGTTTGGGGAGGAGCTCTGGAAACTGATAAGCTTGAGATCAGCACCAAAGTCAGATCCCATTAGATTCGACAACCCACGTTTGAATGGATGAAAAGGTAATAGCCTTAGACAACCTTTTGAAAATAATCTGTATTGACACAAGTTGCCCCTTTCTCTTGCCTTCACAAAAATGGAACAACTGATCTGAGTTGTTTGTAGACATTGAACATATGAAGTATCCCTCCTCTCATTTTTAAGATCAGGAAAGAAAGCAGGCAGATGAATAGTTTGGGTTAATGTAAACTCAGGTACCACTTTAGGCATAAAAGAATGATTAGTTCTCAAAGTAACCTTGTCTCTGTGGAAAATGAGATGGAATTGACTTAGCATAAGAGCTTGCAACTCAGATGCCTTTCTTGGAGAGGACAGAGCAAACAGTAAAAGTGTTTTCCATGCTAAGAACCTCAAGTCAGCCAGGTTAGCTCATTCAAATGGAGCAAGTGTTAGCTTCTCTAACACAAAATTAAGATCCCAAGGAGGGACTACCAGTTTTCATGGAGGCATCTTATACAAACCCCCTTTTAAAAACATTTTGACATGAGAATGCATTGAAAGAGGAGGATCCATGGGCAGACATGCTGAAATGGCTGATAAATGAACCTTGATAGAGGAGTAAGAAATGCAGTAGGACAGTAAATCACACTAATATTGTAAAACCAACCAGAGAACAACTAGCCCTGAATGGTTGCTGGTTTTGTTGTTGGCACCAATTACAAAATATTTTCGATTTGCTAATATATTATTTTCTAGCATCAGTCTTTCCTGTCTCCATTAGTACCTGCTGCACATCCTCAGTAAACAGGTACCCAAAGTAAATTAAGACCCTATCATCCAGGCAGTCTGTTGAAGTTGACTGTATCAAACACCCTTGGTCTTGTGTGAGTAGATCCACTCTTTGAGTAGGCTTGTAGAAGCTTGCCCTGCCCATTTCCAAAAGAAGGGAGGGCCAGAAGGGAGTCACCACGGTGATTTTGAGGGATTCCTTCTGAATCTTCAGAAGTACCCTGGATGTCATATAAAGTGTGGAAAAGCATACAGTAACATTCTTCCCCAAGGAAAATAAAAGGGATCAGTTTTCCAGACCTTCTTGCATTGAGTCCTGGAGTAGAATCTTGCCAGCTGATTATTCCTAGAGGAGACAGACAGGTCTACCTGAGTAACTCCCTACAGATGGGTCAAATCTTTGAAGACTGCCTGATCTAATTTCCATTTGTTAGGGTCTGCCCTTGTCTTGCTCAGCTTGTCTGCCACACAGTTTTGCTCTGACAGAATGTAGGACGCCTGTAGAGTGAGATTGTTGTGTGAAGCTATATCCCAAGCTAACATGGCTAGTCTGCAAATAAGGTAGAACTTGGTTCCCCCTTGCTTGTTAGTGTACCACATGACTGTGGTATTGTCTTTAACAACTTGAAGAGATTCTGTGGACCAAAGATGTTTCAAAGAGATGAATGCCTTGATCAGGGCAAGCATCTCTTTTATATTAATATGCTTGTGTCTGTCCTTGATGTCCCACACACCTTGCACTTTTATTCCTCCTGAAACTCACTCCAGACAAAGTCAGAAGTGTCTGTGGTGACTGACTGCTTTGGAACAGGAAGGGAGAATGGAAAACTCAAATTTAGGCATATTTTCTGACTCCACCAAGTGATTTCTTTTCTGATAGACCTCAGCAATGGGATTTGAAAATACAAAGAATGCTGGTGCTTGGACCAAAGAGACTTCAGATACCATTGTATGTTTCTTATGTGAAATCTTGTCAGGGATATCATAGGAATTACATATGTCATGAGACCCAAAATCATGAGGTATTCCCCATAGTGGCTGAAGTCATACCTCTCAACCATACTGAATTACTTGGTAAAAAATGAGTTTTGGGGTCCAAATGAAGGGGTGCCACGATTTCCGAGTGACACCCTTCATTCCCGATTTTTTTCATTTATTTTTTTAAGTTTCTGAATTACCGTACGTTCGGAGCTGACGTCATCACGTGCGCGATGACGTCAGCTCCGTCAGGGCTACCAGCCAGTCGGCTGGTCTAGCTCAAATGCAAGTGGGAAATCTCACTCGCGATTACAGGGAAATGCTCTCGCACAGAGAAATTTATTCGCAGCTTTGGTTGGATTTATTAGCTCTGCAGGCCGTTGGAACTTGGAAGTCAGCAGCACTTTGGATTTAGCTCTGCCGTTCAGGGTGGGTTACAAAAACAGGGAAGTCAGCAGCACAGCATGCTCGTTTGTATCCAGGTTTGGCTTAATGTGTGTGTGTGGGTGTGTGTGTGTTTGCATGCGGGGGGTGGGTTACTTTACAAGAAGCCTTAAAAGAATGGTCTGGGAAGCAAAAACTACAGACAGTTGGAGACAGCTTGTCTGAATCTAAGTAGATGTCAGATGTTTCTGCTGCATTTACTATATTTTTAAATATGTGGTAGTTTCAGAAACAAGTTCATTCATTTAGTGTGAGAGAGTTGAAGGACACAAGATTCCGGATTTTGTCTATCAGTTTTAACAGAGATGTTTGAAGGCTATAAGCTATTAATAATCTTCACCCTATAGTCTTGAATAGGATGTATATATTTACTTTTGTTAACTAGGTTGGAGGAATGATGACCCTTTTCAGCCTCTATGTGGGCCATAAGGTAAGGCAAACCTACAACAGCAGCCAAAGGTGAAACAAACAGGTTTAATATGGTACAAAAAATAAACAAAATGACTTGTATATTTAAAAAAATACAATACTAAAAATAAATGCATTGAAAATGCACTCATAACCAAAGGTGCTAGTCTGTCATACATTTTTGTACAAGATTTAAGTTGAGAATATCAACCCTGGCAAGAAAAAATATACATCCATAGTTAGTAGAGAGGAGAGTTAACAAGTATCATTGAAGCAAGAACATTTATTTTATTCAACAAGTACTCCTTAAATCTATTTATAAATAGATAGAGATCCTGTGAGTTAGTAATGTCAGTGGGAAGACATTTCCAGTAGCAAAGGGCAAGTCTGAAGAATAATTACAGCTGGCTATGGTAAAAAAAAGGCCTACTGAGTTTAATGCCTGAGTTGCGATGAAAGCTACAAGATGATTCATGTGTTAGTAACCTACTAGCAAGCAGAGGGCAAAATTGTTTTGTCCATTTGCATATGTTTTGACTGAGAAACAGACTTTAACCAGAAAGGGCTTCCAGGTCGTGCCTGAAAGGAGACATTTGTGCCAAGGAGACTTAACCAGATTATCTATTGAATAAATTACATTGTGTGACAGGAAGAGGAGAGAGAGACTGACATGCTGGTATTTGGTATTGTAGAAGTTAGGTTAATGATTTGGAGAGGAGTCCATTAAGGATTCTCTATTTAACTGTTGAAAGTGGGGTGTGTGTGTGTGTGAGAAAATGCCACACCTGGTGACTAGAGGTATTTTAGCTAAATAAAGCCTAAAGTCCCCAGACACCACCATTTCTCAGCCTTGTCCAGATTTGTTGTGCTAAGAGTTGAGAAGAGCTATGATGGGAAGTGAGAAGTGAATTTGTATTCCCCATTATTGGCTTTGTTTGTCCAGGTTTTTTGTGCTAAGAGGTTGAGAGCTATGGTGAGAAATGAGAACTGAATTTACTAAATGAGAGCCATTAAGTTTCAGTCTTCCTATATTTTAGGAAACTGCTGATTTGGAATAGTGGTATGTTGCGCTGACTGTAGTGCACAGGGTCCCAGGTTCGTGACATGCATGGTGGTAACAACATTTTATTCTAGCAACTTTCCAAAATTATACAAGCAATGTTTAAAATGTGTCCCTGGTTTTTGACCTTTTGTCCCCCCCCAAAAAAAAACTGAACTCGAAAATAAGTGTGCGAGAAGCTGTGCAAGATGCCTATGGCTTACACTACTGTCATTCTATTTATAGTGTGGGTGTGAAAGTAGACTTTTATGATGGAAATGTTCTGAATTGAGCAGTTTTGTCATTATTGGTTCATGCATTTGTTTCATTGTCTACAGTACAGCCTACTGGAAAAATGTTAAAACAATAAATTTAAAATACACTCTAACAAGTGTGTTGTATTATATACAATGAATATAACTTAATAAAGTCCGGAAGGTGTAACAAAGAAAAGAACACATGTTTCTTGTTTTGTGTAAGGGGCCAATGATTTGAAAACAGCACAAAGGTAATCTTTATTCTCCACTGGCCAGATGCATTTTCTTTGGCTGTGGTGTGGGTTTCAATGTTATTTCAATGAATGTGAGTTTCAAGGGCAGAGAAGTTTTAATGCCAAGTCTATTTTCATTGAGACAGTATTGCTTTGTTTAGCAGATGTCAAAATAAAATCCAAATAATCATTGTAGAAGTAAAGCAGTATGCACACATGAGTGTTTATGGTAAATGGGGTGAAATCACCAGGTAATGGGACATTGGAATGGCTGCAGGTGGTGGTGCCTTATTTTGGTTGTCTGTTCTTCAGTTTGCATTTGAAAGTTTATCCCACAATTCCACTGGAGTGGGCGGGGTTACATAATTATGTATGCAAATCAGATGTTAATCAGCATACAGATTTGTACCTATTTTTCATGGGCCTTGTCCAGATTTTTGATGTTTCCAGGTTGAGAGGTATGGCTGAAGTCTGACTAGAATACCATAGAAGTAGATCTAGATATAAATTTTTTTTCCTATGGAAAAAGCTCTT